>NW_016808946.1:2836298-2856100 GCF_001698545.2 Rhinopithecus bieti
TTTTTGAGACGGAGTCTTGCTCTGCTGCCCAGGCTGGAGTGCAGTGGCCGGCTCTCAGCTCACTGCAAGCTCCGCCTCCCGGGTTCACGCCATTCTCCTGTCTCAGCCTCCCGAGTAGCTGGGACTACAGGCGCCCGCCTCGTCGCCCGGCTAGTTTTTTGTATTTTTTAGTAGAGACGGGGTTTCACCGTATTAGCCAGGATGGTCTCGATCTCCTGACCTCATGATCCGCCCGTCTCGGCCTCCCAAAGTGCTGGGATTACAGGCTTGAGCCACCGCGCCCGGCCTGACTGAAACTCTTGTGTGTACCCATTAAACACCACTTCACCTTCCCACTCCCTGTCCCCTGGCAACCACTCGTCTTTCTGTCTCTGGATTTGTTCTGAACATTTCATATGATGGAATAATGCCATGTGTGGCCTTTTATGTCTGGCTTTTTCATTTAGCATGACGTTTTCAAGGTTCTTCTGTGTTGTAATATATACCAATACTTCCTTCCTTCGTATGGCTGAATAATAGTCCATTGTGTGGCTGTTCTGCATTTTGTTTATCCTTCCATTTGTTCATGGCCATTTGAGTTGCTTCCACTCTTTCGCTATTATGCATAGTGCTGCTGTGAGCATTCATGTATAAGTTTTTGTGTAAACGTATATTTTCTTTAAATTTTTTTTTCTTTTTTATACACCCACATTTCTGCAATGTAGACATATATTTTTAATTCTCTATATGCCTAGCAGTGGAGTTGCTGAGCCATGTGGTGACTCCATGTTTTAATATTTTGAGGAAGTACCAAATTGTTTTTGTTTGTTTTTTTGAGATGGAGTCTCACTCTGTCGCCCAGGCTGGAGTGCAGTGGTGCCATCTCAGCTCACTGCAACCTCTGCCTCCCAGGTTCAAGCAGTTCTCCTGTTTCAGCCTCCTGAGTAGCTGGAATTGCAGGCGCCTACCACTATGCCTGGCTAATTTTTATATCTTTAGTAGGCATGGGGTTTTTCCACGTTGGCCAGTCTGGCCTTAACTCCTGACCTCAGGTGATCTGCCCACCTTGGCCTCCCAAACTGCTGAGATTATAGGCGTGAGCCACTGCGTTCAGCCCAGATTGTTTTTCCAAAATGGCTGCACCAGCAGTGTCCGAGGGTTCCATTTTCTCCACATCCTTGTCATCACTTGTTATTGTCTGCCTTTTTGATTATAGCCATGTTTGTGGGTGTGAGGTGGTATCTCATTGTGGTTTTTATTTGTATTTCTTCTGTAACACTGGGTTTGTTTGTTTGTTTATTTATTTATTTATTTATTTATTTATTTATTTTTTGAGGCAGAGTCTTGCCTCTGTTGCCCAGGCTGGAGTGCAGTGGCGCAATCTCAGCTCACTGCAACCTATGTCTTCCGGGTTCAAACGATTCTCCTGCGTCAGCCTCCCTAGTAGCTGGAATTACAGGCACACACCACCACGCCCAGCTAATTTTTGTATTTTTAGTAGAGATGGGGTTTCACTGTGTTGGCCAGGCTGGTCTTGAACTCCTGACCTCAAGTGATCTACCTGCCTTGGCAACCCAAAGTCCTGGGATTACAGGCGTGAGCCACCGCACCCAGCCAATTTTTGTATTTTTAGTAGAGATGGGGTTTTGCCATGTTGGCTAGGCAGGTCTCGAACTCCTAGCCTCAAGCAATCTGCCTGTCTTGATCTCCCAAATTGCTGGGATTGCAGGTGTGAGCCACCATGCCCAGCCCCAGTGGTGTATTTTTATAGCTGTCTTGGCACTGCTTAGCTGGAGACGGGCTGAGTGTGGTCTCTGGGGCTACACAATTGCATATTGAGCAGTTACTGCTCATCAAGCACTACCTTGACACTAGGAAGACTATGTTGACCAAGAAAGATGAGACCTCTCTTCTCTTAGAGCATTCCAGTGGATGCTGGGTGCAGTGGCTCACGCCTGTAATTCCAGCACTTTGGGAGGCTGAGGTGGGTGGATTACATGAACTCAGGAGTTCGAGAGCAGCCTGGCCAACATGGTGAAACCCTGTCTCTACTAAAAATACAAAAAATTGGCCAGATGCGGTGACTCACGCCTGTAATCTCAGCACTTAGGGAAGATGAGGTGGGTGGATCACCTGAAGTCAGGAGTTCGAGACCAGTCTGGCCAACATGGTGAAACCCTGTGTCTACTAAAAGTACAAAAATTAGCCGGGCATGGCGGTGGGCACATGTAATCCCAGCTACTCGGGAGGCTGAGGCAGGAGAATCTCTTGAACCTGGGAGGCGGATGTTGCAGTGAGCCAAGATCATGCCACTGCACTCCAGCCTGGGTGACAGAGTGAGATTCCATCTCAAAAATAAATAATTAAAAAAATACAAAAAATTAGCTGGGCATGGTGGTGCACACCTGTAATCCCAGCTCCTTGAGAGGCTGAGACAATAGAATCAATTAAACCTGGGAGGCAGAGGTTGCAGTGAGCCGAGATTGTGCTATTGCTCTCCAGCCTGGGCGGCAGAGTGAGACTTCATCTGAAAAAAAAGAACATTCCAATGGGAGAAACAAATGACCACACAGAAAAAGGAAAAGAAAGAAAAGACTCTGGAGAGTGACATAAGAAAGGGTTGGTGAAAGCAGCCCATGCCCATGGCAAGTCAGGCGAGAAGTGAGGAGGAAGCATTGGGCCAGCAGGTGGCGCTCATGTCAGGGGGCCTCCAGCTTTTCTAACGTCCATACTTTTTTATATTTGTGTTCTGATTTCCAAATTAATAGGTAAATTCACACTTGGAAAATGGTAAACACAGATATTATGCTTAGAGTTGTCCTCAGTTTTCTCAAACGGGTTGGTTGATTCTCTACCTTTCATAATTATTACATTAAGGGAAAGAGGAGGGAAATAGCAGACATATATTTGAATCTTCTCTTTTTTATCTGCAGATAACTCCAGGAGGAAAAGTAGGGATGGGTCCGCATCTGAAGAGACCCAGTTTAGTGATGATGAATATAAGACCCCCCTGGCCACACCTCCTAACACCCCACCTCCTGAGTCAAACAGCAGCAATGGAGAGAAAACGCCTCCCTTTTCTGGAGTTGAATTCAGTGAAGAACAGCTTCAAGCACATTTAATGAGCACAAAGATGTATGAGAGGTACTCGCTGTCATTTATGGACCTCCAGATCATGGTTGGACGAGTGAAAGACAATTGGAAGCATGTCCAGGATATTGACGTGGGACCAACCCATGTGGTAGAGAAGTTCGACGTCCACCTACAGTTAGAGCGTCGATTGATTTATACTTCAGATCCCAAATATCCAGGAGCCGTGCTGTCAGGCAACTTACCAGACTTGAAAATCCACATTAATGAAGATAAAATATCTGCACTAAAGAATTGCTTTGCTCTCCTCACCACCCCAGAAATGAAAACTTCTGACACTCAGATTAAAGAAAAGATTTTTCCCCAGGAGGAGCAGCGGGGAAGTTTGCAAGACTCCGTAATGAATTTAACCCAGAGCATTGTGATGCTGGAGCAGCATACCCGTGAGGTTCTGGTGGAGTCGCAGCTCCTCCTGGCGGAATTTAAAGTGAACTGTATGCAGCTTGGTGTCGAGAGCAATGGCCGCTACATTTCTGTGCTCAAGGTGTTTGGTACCAATGCTCACTTTGTGAAGAGGCCTTATGATGCTGAAGTCTCGCTAACTGTTCATGGTTTGCTCCTGGTGGATACCATGCAGACATATGGTGCTGATTTTGACCTTTTGATGGCTTCCCATAAGAACTTGAGCTTTGATATTCCAACAGGAAGCCTTCGGGATAGCAGGGCCCAGTCTCCTGTCTCTGGACCGAATGTGGCCCACTTAACTGATGGAGCTACGCTGAACAACCGATCAGCTACTAGTGTTTCACTTGACAAAATTCTCACCAAAGAGCAGGAGTCGCTTATTAAGTTGGAATATCAGTTTGTGAGCTCAGAGTGCCCATCAATGAATTTAGACAGTTCTCTTCAGGTGATTTCCCTGCAGGTGAATAATTTAGATATTATCCTCAATCCAGAGACGATCGTGGAGCTAATCGGTTTTCTTCAAAAATCCTTTCCCAAGGAAAAAGATGATTTAAGTCCTCAACCTTTAATGACTGATTTTGAAAGAAGCTTCAGAGAACAAGGAACTTACCAGTCTACCTATGAACAAAACACGGAGGTTGCAGTGGAAATCCATAGGCTTAATTTACTGCTTCTTCGGACAGTGGGCATGGCAAATGGAGAGAAATATGGCAGAAAAATTGCAACTGCAAGTATAGGTGGCACCAAAGTCAATGTCTCAATGGGTAGCACGTTTGACATGAATGGTTCTCTCGGCTGTTTACAGCTTATGGATTTGACACAAGATAATGTTAAAAACCAGTATGTTGTCAGCATTGGGAATTCTGTAGGCTATGAAAATATCATCAGTGATATTGGCTACTTTGAATCTGTGTTTGTCAGAATGGAAGATGCAGCCCTCACTGAAGCTTTGAGTTTCACGTTTGTTGAGAAATCTAAACAGGAGTGTTTTCTCAACCTGAAGATGGCGTCTTTACATTATAACCACTCTGCTAAGTTTTTGAAGGAGTTGACGTTATCCATGGATGAACTGGAAGAAAATTTTCGAAGTATGCTGAAAAGTGCAGCCAGCAAAGTCACCACAGTACTAGCTACCAAGACTGCCGAGTATAGCGAGATGGTATCGCTCTTTGAAACTCCAAGGAAGACTCGGGAACCCTTTATCTTAGAGGAAAATGAAATATATGGGTTTGACCTAGCTTCATCTCCTTCGGACACTGTAAAGCTAATCTTGAACATAAACATTGAATCACCAGTTGTTTCTATCCCTCGGAAGCCAGGGAGTCCTGAGTTGTTGGTGGGACACTTGGGACAGATATTCATCCGGAATTTCGTGGCGGGAGATGATGAATCCAGAAGTGACCGTCTGCAGGTGGAAATCAAGGACATTAAACTGTATTCTTTGAATTGCACACAGTTGGCAGGTAGAGAAGCTGTTGGGTCTGAAGGAAGCCGGACGTTTTGCCCACCTTCCGGGTCTGGCAGTGCCAACAGTCAGGAGGAAGCTCATTTCACACGACATGATTTCTTTGAATCTTTGCATAGAGGTCAAGGTGAGGAGCATGTCTTTTGTTCCATTTTGTTTAATGATTGAAAACCCATCTCACGGAGTCCCTTGTTTAAAATAGCAACAACAAAATCCTTTTCTTTTAGAATAATCCTCCGGTAATGCTTAAGAAATCAAAAAGAGTTTTAATAGAATGCCTTGTAGTAAGTTGGCATGTTTTCACCCTTTTCCATTTAATATCATATTTGGCAAAACAGGAATTTACTTACTTTTATTTTTATTTTTTTGGTTTTTTGAGACGGAGTTTTGCTCTTGTTGCCCAGGTTGGAGTGCAATGGTGCAGTCTCAGCTCACTGCAACCTCTACCTCCCAGGTTCAAGTGATTCTCCTGGCTCAGTCTCCCAAGTAGCTGGGATTACCCGTCCGCCACCACGCCCGGCTAATTTTTGTATTTTTAGTAGAGACAGGGTGTCAACATGTTGGCCAGGCTGGTCTCGAACTCATGACCTCAGGTGATCTGCCTGCCTTGGCCTCCCAAAGTGTTGGGATTACAGGTGTGAGCCACCGTGCCTGGGCAGGAATTTATTTTTTTTAAAGTGTTCCAGTTTGAAATTGGATGAGTACTCATTTACAGAGACACTTCAGTGGATGGATGTTGTTAAAGTATTGTTTAATTTGGTCAGATATATCTGATATTCTGTTCCCAAGCCGTAGATCCTTCCTAGTTAAATATTTTAGCCCAAGATACCTCAAGGGGTTGATGTAAATAGTTTGTGGATATTATCTTCTTTAATATTCTGTCATCTTGTTCTATAATGGGTTGGTCCAGGGTTCTGAGAATAAAAGCTTATGTTTGTATTCTGGATCTGATCAGATAAAACGAAACAGTCCAATCTGTTGGTTTTGGCACACAGAGATCAGGTAAGCCCTAGAGCATGGCTTTATTGTGACACAATTAATGCCTTTGAGAACTTAGCCTTCTGTGGTCATCACATGTTAATTCACTGATACGTTTTTATACTTGTCGAAAGATTGCTTTCTCTGCTTGGATAGAAGTTGTTTACTTAGAACTCTGTGTTGTCCTAGATTCTGATTTAGGCCTAATAAGAGGGATACATCTGTGTCTGAAAGGTAGGGAAGGATGAATAATTTGGTTTGGAAAATGCCAGCTTGGGTGACTCAGAGAAGCATAATATAGTCTCTGGACTGGATTAATGTTCACCACGTCGTGTTTTGAAGCTACCAAATGGAGCATATGATAAAAATATTGTTTCTCTTTTTGTGTAAATATATATCGTACCTCGTCTTGCTATGAATTTTGGCCTTGGGATAGCTGTTAAGGTTTGCTCTCAATCATAGACCCCAGGTGCCAGGCTAACGTGCCCTCCTGGTCTAAGAGTAACTCATGGGCTGTATTTTGTATACTCTATGTTTAATCAGCAGTAATGAAGTAAATGTTAAGGTTTACAGTCTTATCATTTCGTCTCTTTTATGCCAGCTTTTCACATCCTGAACAACACCACCATTCAGTTTAAACTGGAGAAGATCCCTATAGAGAGAGAATCTGAATTGACTTTTTCTCTTAGCCCAGATGACCTGGGAACTTCTAGCATCATGAAGATTGAAGGAAAATTTGTCAATCCAGTTCAGGTAAATTCATGTCAGGGCAGTTGAAGTCATAAGTGTATATTAACACTCTATAAATATGATACATATTTATGTCTGTTACACGTTGGAAGGAAAATATATTTTCAAAGAGATGTCACCCATGCATAATACCATTGTTGAAACCTTGTTCCAATAATCATGGAATCCTTTTGTCGTGGGGAATCCATCTTGTCAGCCTTTTTCATATGGAGGAAGGGTGGGTTATCTGGAGGAAGATGGCAGATTCTTAATTCCGTTGACATTCAGAAATGGGGAAATGATTGCTTACACAGTCAGAGTCTCCTTTCCCAGGAGGATATCATTCTTGTCACACTTAGACATACTAAACCCAGCCTATGAAACATTGTGATCATCTGAGCTGTGGACAGATCCTTTCAACAAAGAATTAGTCCTGCCCTCTCTGAAATGAAATGGGCCAGGATAGGGATTTCTTTTTTTATGGGCATGCGTGTATGTATACAGCTTTTCGTTTTTTTCCTTCAAAAGTGTCACTTTCCCTGATTTCACAGGGACTAGAGCAAAGAGCAGTACATTATAAAACAGCAGTGACAGGCAGGCTCTTAGGACGGTCTGTGGTCTGTGTCTGGCACAACAGTAGTTGGTCTGTGTCTGGCAGCTGTTCTGGAGTAACCCAGGCATGCTGTTTATGGAGTGGGCCTGCCTTTTGACATTAGTGGTTCCTCTCAGGGCTCTCTGGGACCCCTGAGAGAACTACTCCAAAGCTTTCCCTTCTCAGACTAAGCTTTTGCCCCATCAGTGGTAGCTATCAGGACAAAGTTTTCACCTTAAATCTAGCATGTGATGTAAATTCTATTGGATTATGTTGACTTGCTCTTTTTTCTTTTTTGAGATGGAGTCTCACTGTCACTCAGGCTGGAGTGCAGTGGCGTGATCTTGGCTCATTGCAACCTCTCTGCCTCTCACATTCAAGCAATTCTCCTGCTTCAGCCTCCCGGATAGCTGTGATTACAGGCATTCGCCACCACACTGGCTAATTTTTGTATTTTTAGTAGAGACAGGGTTTCACCATGTTGGCCAGGCTGGTCTTGAACTCCTTGCCTCAAGTGATCCTCCTGCCTCGGCCCCGCAAAGTACTGGGATTACAGGTGTGAGCCACCATGCCTGGCCTATGTTGACTTATTCTTATGGTTGCCATTGACTTAACTGTTGTTTTGATGAAAATCTTAAAAACATTATTTTAGATAATTCTTTCTTTAAAAATAATTGTTTAAGATAATTATTTGAATTATTTAATAAGTGATTAGGCCGGGCGCGGTGGCTCAAGCCTGTAATCCCAGCACTTTGGGAGTTGGGATGGCCTGAGATGGGCAGATCACGGAGTCAGGAGATCGAGACCATCCTGGCTAACACGGTGAAACCCGTCTCTTACTAAAAAATAAAAAAAAACTAGCCGGAGGGTGGCGGGCGCCTGGTCCCAGCTAACTCGGGAGGTTTGAGCAGCGAGAATGGCCGTGAACCTGGGAGGCGGGAGCTTGCAGGAGCTGAGATCCGGCCACGCCACTCCAGCCCGGGCTGACAGAGCGAGACCTCGTCTCAAAAAAAAAAAAAAAAAAAAAAATAAGTGATTAGTGAATTATTTAATAATTTAAGTTTTTAAAAGTTGTTATGAAAACAATCTATACAAAAGTCTAATGAGCGTTATGTGCCCATCACTCTGATTCCACTTATGAAGATTTTGCCACATTTGTTTTATCTGGTTTTTTTTTTTTTGCTGAAATAGTTTAAGGTGAATCCCAGATGTCATGCCGTCATCACCCCTTGCATTTAGAATGTATTTCCGAAAACTATGTGCTGCTTATTACATGACCACAGTGGTATTTCACGTCTTACAAAAGTAAAGAGCGTTCTTTGATATTATCTAAATTTTAACCGATTTTTAGAATTCAGAAATATTTTGGATCATCTCAAAAATGTCTTTGTTTTGGGTTTGTTGGAATCGGGATACAGACAACTGGCACCGTTGCATTTGGGTGATACATTATGTAGGTCTCTGTTCATCTAGTTTCCCTCTCTTTGTTGTCCCCCCATATTGTCCCCCCATGTTGTCATATTTTGTTGTGGAACTAAGTCAGTTGTCCCGTAGAATGTCCCACTTTCTGAATTTGGCTGTTCATGTGCCACTTAACTTGTCCTCCCCCATATTTCCTGTAAAGTCTGTAGAACAGGTTTAGTTCTATGGGTTTGACTGGATTCAGGTTTCTTTTTTGGCAGGGGGGTTAGGGGGTACACTTCAGGTAGGTGGTGCCATATACTTCGTATTACTTTATATCAGGAGGTACATAATTATGTCTTTTTTCTCTCTTATTGATGTTAAAGTGGATAATTGTATTTAAGTGGCAAGAACCTTGATTTTTCCATTGCAGAATTCCCTGTCAGTCATTCACATAATGTTTTATTCTACTAATGAACTTTGATGGCACACATTATTTAATTAGGGGTTACAAAATGGTCACTTTTTCTAATTCCGTCATTATTTCTGCATCTATTGGTTGGAATTCCTCTGTTAAAAATTACCCTTTATTAAATAAAAATCTTGTCTGAAAAAAGTTTTTTTTTTTTTTTTTTTTTGAGACAGGGTCTTGCTCTGTGGCCCAGGCTGGAGTGCAGTGGCATGATCTCAGCTCACTGTGTCCTGCACCTCCTGGGCTCAAGTGATCCTCCCACCTCTGCCTCCCGAGTAGCTGGGACTACAGGCCTGTGCCACCACACCCTGCTAATTTTGTATTTTTTTGTAGAGACAGTTTCACCATGTAGCCCAAGCTAGTCTTGAACTCTTGGGCTCACACAGTCCACCCGCCTCGGCCTCTCAAAGGGCTGGGATTACAGACGTGAGCCACTGTGCCTGGCTGAAAACATTTTTTATAAGAAATTGTAATTAAAAATGAAGCAAAAGAGAAAGGAAACATAACTAATCATGGATCATCATGATTTTTTTCTAAAAAGTACTACCAGTCCTAAACATTGACCATTAACTAACTGGTGATGATCAGCCAGTTTTAGAACCATGAACCTTATTTCTCAATTCTGTAGTGTCTCCACACCAGATTTTTGTCAACACTCTTCGTTTCTGCATTTTTGTGGGGTCAGAAAAAGTGACTTCATTGCTTCAGGCATAATCCACAGTACTTATTGAACTCTTATTATATGTAGATTATTGTGTAGGGTACTGAGGGAGGGTCTCGTGAATAGAAGTGGGACAAAAAGAGCTGAGGACAGAAAAGAAAAGAGATAGTCTTTGCTATCAGCTAACTTACAGCCTTATGTAGGAATCATGTAGGAACCCATAAATAGCAACTGTAAACATCTATGGGCATTACGTTTATGTGCATTTAATAATAGTAGTAGAGTAACTGAATTTTTCTCTTTTCAATACAGGTGGTGTTAGCCAAGCATGTGTATGAGCAGGTTTTACAAACGCTGGACAATCTCGTGTACAGTGAAGATCTGAATAAGTATCTAGCCAGTGCTACCTCCTCCCCTTGCCCTGATTCTCCTCTGCCTCCACTCAGTACCTGTGGAGAATCTTCTGTTGAAAGGAAGGAGAATGGATTGTTCAGCCACTCCAGCCTTTCTAACACCTCTCAGAAGTCATTGTCAGTGAAGGAAGTCAAATCCTTTACTCAGATTCAAGCCACCTTTTGTATATCGGAGCTTCAGGTTCAGCTAAGTGGAGATCTGACTTTGGGGGCCCAAGGTCTTGTGAGCTTAAAGTTTCAGGACTTTGAGGTGGAATTCAGTAAAGACCATCCCCAGACTTTATCTATTCAGATTGCCCTGCATTCTCTGCTGATGGAGGACTTACTGGAGAAAAATCCAGATTCTAAATATAAGAACCTGATGGTGTCTCGAGGAGCTCCTAAGCCATCTAGTTTAGCACAAAAAGAATACCTTTCTCAGTCTTGCCCCTCAGTGTCCAACGTGGAATATCCCGATATGCCTCGGTCTCTCCCTTCCCACATGGAAGAAGCTCCTAATGTCTTCCAGTTGTATCAAAGACCCACCTCTGCATCTCGGAAAAAGCAAAAGGAAGTCCAAGACAAGGACTATCCCTTGACCCCACCTCCTTCTCCAACAGCGGATGAGCCCAAGATACTTGTTGGAAAGAGTAAATTTGATGATTCCTTAGTCCACATCAACATATTCTTGGTAGATAAGAAACATCCCGAATTCTCTTCCAGTTACAATCGAGTTAACCGGAGCATTGATGTTGATTTTAATTGCTTGGATGTGCTGATCACACTGCAAACCTGGGTGGTGATACTGGACTTTTTTGGAATCGGCTCCACTGCAGACAACCACGCAATGAGGCTGCCTCCTGAGGGCATTGTACACAACGTGAAGTCGGAGCCACACGCCTCCATGGAGTCTGGACTTCAGGATCCAGTGAACACCAAGCTGGATCTCAAGGTATCCTCAGTTCCCTTTGGCTCCCTTAAGCTCTAAAAATGGATTTGGGCTTGTTGATATAAATGCAAGTATTTTACATTTACTTTGGAAAATAGCTCTTGTTGGCAGGGGAGCTATCTAGTCTTCTAGGTGTTTGTTACAAAAGGTAGACGTTAATATTTTGGGAAAGGTTTTAGTGTAAATCCATCTGGAGGCAGGGAAAGTAAGTGATTTAAGAATCTTGCCTTTTCTTTGAGCTCTATAAATCAGAGGAGTTACTTTGCTTCTCTGAACCGTAGTTTCCTCATCTTCCATCGTCTAAGATGACTAAATGAGGTGATATGTGGAAGGCACCTAGCAAAGTGTGTAGTCTGTAATAGCAACTTTAAAGCGTGGCTTTTGTTACTGTCCCGTTTCTCTCAGAACATTATTTGCTTTCATTGAGAGCAACAGCATAACTGTTAATAACGGTCTCGCCCAGGCGCAGTGGCTCACACCTGTAATCCCAGCACTTTGGGAGGCTGAAGCAGGCGGATCACAAGGTCAGGAGATTGAGACCATCCTGGCTAACACGGTGAAACCCCGTCTCTACTAAAAAATACAAAAAAATTAGCTGGGCGTGGTGCGGGTGCCTGTAGTCCCAGCTACTTGGGAGGCTGAGGCAGGAGAATGTCATGAACCCGGGCGGCGGAGCTTGCAGTGAGCCGAGATCGCGTCACTGCATTCCAGCCTGGGCAACAGAGCGAGACTCCATCTCAAAAAAAAAGAATGGTCTCAAAAGTTGGACTGCCTGAGTTTGAGTCCTAGTACTTTCACCGTACCCATGTGGCTATGTGGTCTGGGGCCAACCACTTGGCCTCTTTTGCCCTTAATTTTTTTATCAATAAACTGAGGATGTTCAGTGCACCCCCGTCATAGGGTTGTTGTAAGGCCCTCCACACAGTGTGTGGCACACAATAAGGATTCAATGAGTGGTAGCCATTATTATTTTTATGTTACATGGATTTCCATACTTATAACTTGTCCTTGATACTCATATTGTAAGTATTAAGGAAAAAAAAACATAAAAAAGACAGCATTTGAGTTTAAGGCTATTCTGCTGTGTGTGATGGAACAGCAGGATGTGAAAGCAGTTAACCTGAATAGCCCATTCGAGGGCACATAGGCCTGTTGTCACTAGCACCCGTCCAGAGCCCTGGAACCCTGGCCGTGGTTGGTAACATTTGTGTGCCTCAAGGATGTTCTTCATCCACATGTCTTAGCATGTGTGGACTTGCACTTAACTTCTGGGGAGAAGTCAGGGAGGAGAATCACATTTTATCTAGATGCCATTTTCTTATTTCCCTAGCTGATAGTAGGCCTCATTCCTCTAGAAATGGAAGACATCTCAGGGGAGAGATGGGAAAGGACCAGCTTACCTTTCTTGTTCAGTGTCTGGTGAATGAATGACTTTGCAGTATTCCGAGCCCTCTGGTACCTTGGGTTTAGCAAGGTGGATGGAACCTGGAGAGGTGTTAGCCATTCCTTTGGGCTTTATATGTCTGTACCTGGAACTTTATTTTTGCAGTGACTGTGATGATCTGTGTCAGGAACTCTTTGGTGTTGAGTATGCAGTGCTCCCAGAGGGCTTTGCCTTGGTTGATGTGGCTGGTTCTATAAGAGAACAGGACTGGATAAGTGTCCCTCAGCAATGCAGTTTTAAAATAAGTATTTTGAAAACATTTTATTGTCAAAAAAATCAGATATATCACAGAGAAACAGTATAATGAACCCCCATTTGCCCAACCCTGTAATTCATCACATTTACTTTATGCCTTTTTTCTTTGCTGAAGTATTTTATTTATTTATTTACTTATTTATTTATTTTGAGATGGAGTCTCGGTCTGTTGCCCAGGCTGGAGTGGAGAGGCATGATCTTGGCTCACGGCAACCTCTGCCTCTTGGGTTCG
Source organism: Rhinopithecus bieti (assembly GCF_001698545.2). Taxonomy (NCBI): domain Eukaryota; kingdom Metazoa; phylum Chordata; class Mammalia; order Primates; family Cercopithecidae; genus Rhinopithecus; species Rhinopithecus bieti. Next base: position 2,849,403 of record NW_016808946.1, read on the forward strand.
AGTGATTCTCCTGCCTCAGTCCTCCAAGTAGCTGGGATTACAGGCGCGCACCACCATGCCCGGCTAATTTTGTAGTTTTAGTAGAGACAGAGTTTCATCATGTTGGCCAGGCTGCTGTCAAACTCCTGACCTCAAGGGATCCACCTGCCTCAGTCTCCCAAAGTGCTGGGATTACAGGAGTGAGCCACCGCGCTCAGCCTGCTGAAGTATTTTAAAGCAAATTCCAGATATATCATTTCATCTCTACATACTTCAGTATTTATTTCTAAAAAAACAATGGACATACCACAATGCTTTGTCACATCCAACTAACAAGAATTTCTTGGTATTTTCTAACACCAGTCCATAATCAGATTCTCTGATTGTCTCAAAAATGCCCTTTTATTGGTGGATTGTAGAGTAGTGAATGGTTTAAGAAACTTCTTGCCTTTCTATTCTGTTGGTCTCTATAATTCAGTAGAATACTGTGCTTTTGCAAGCCAAAGTTTTCACATTTACAAAATGAGGAATAAAACGATGCATGAATTTCTCTTCTCTTCTCTTCTCTTCTCTTCTCTTCTCTTCTCTTCTCTTCTCTTCTCTTCTCTTCTTTCTCTTCTCTTCCTTGTCTTGCTCTGTCACCCAGGCTGGAGTGCAATGGTGTGATCTTGGCTCACTGCAGCCTCTGCCTCCTGGGTTCAAGCTGTTCTCCTGCCTCAGTCCCCCAAGTAGCTGGGACTACAGGCGTGTGCCACCTTACCTTGCTAATCTTTGTATTTTTAATGGAGTTGGGGTTTCACCATGTTGACCAGGCTGATCTTGAACTCCTGGCCTCAAGTGATCGGCCTGCCTTGGCCTCCCAAAGTGCTGGGATTACAGGCATGAGCCACTGTGCCCAGCCTGATGCATGCATTTTTTTGAATCAGGATCCAAGTAAGGTTCCATGTTACATTTGCTGTCATGTCTTTTAAATCTCTTAGAATTATGGTATACCTGCCCCCTTTCAACCCCACCGCCAATTGAGTTGTTACAGAAGCTGGGTTAGTGCCTTTTAGAGTGTCCCGCATTTTAGGTTTATGTGTTTTCTTGTTTGACTGTTTGACTTCTTTTATGCTCTATTTTAACCAGTGGATGTTAGCTCTAGGGACCCCATCAGATTCAGTTCAGCTTGGGGTAAGAGCACGCCAGAGGGGCTGCTGAGTGCTTCCTGTTGCATTGAGGCATACAGCATCTGATCATCATTCGTTAGTGACACTAAGATTCAAGCGAAGAGCTGGTTCAAGTGCTGGTGATGGTTGGATTCCTCCAAACAAAGCATTTTTAGACCCAGTGTACATGTTCTTTTGGTAAAATTAAATGACTAGAGGTTTTCATTATTTTTATTTTGTTTTTTTGAGACAGAGTCTTGCCCTATTGTCCAGGCTGGAATGCAGTGGCGTGATCTTGGCCCACTGCAACCTCTGCCTCCTGGGTTCAGGAGATTCTTGTGCCTCTGCCTTCCAAATAGCTGGAATTACAGATGCCTGCCACTATCCCCAGCTAGTTTTTCTATTTTTAGGAGAGACGGGGTTTCACCATGTTGGCCAGGCTGGTCTTGAACTCCTGACCTCAAGTGATCCTCCTGCCTTTGCCCCCCAAAGTGCTGGGATTATAGGTGTGAGCACTGCATCCAGCTTACTAGAGGTTTTTAATTCCCCCATGATGATCTTGCCTTGCGATTCCTTCTGTGTCTGTGTGAGAAATCATACTGTAAGGGAAGTGGAGTTCCCCCCACAAAGTCATTGCTCCAACTATAATAACCCACTGCTTTTTCTCTGTCTTCTTCTATAAATGATTTTCCTTCTTCCTTTCCTTCTATTACATCCTTTTTTTCTTTTCCCATCTTTTTTTCCTCCTGGTTATTCATGCACCAGACATTTCCTGAGTACCTACTCCGTGGTAGGCACTGAAGACAAGGGGGTGAAGGCATGGTCCCTGCTGTCAGGAAGTGGTGGGTGTGAATTGAAGATTAAATCTGGTGTCAGTCTTTTCCTCACTCCTTCTCTTCCATCCACGTTTTGTCCCCTGTGATGTTACTCAAAGCAAAAAAGGTTGTTGAGAACTGAGTCAACAAATCCTAGACATATAAGATCTTTTTAATAGTTGCAATTACAGTATTGCATTATGAAATTTATTTGTTACAAAGAATGCTACTCCCAAGACAGAGGATTTTTTCTTCTATTTATAGTTGTCCCTAGGAAAGAAAATCTTTGATTATGGCTTCTGGGAGAAGTCTCAGTTGGTTAATGGTGGGCTTCTATTAAATATTTGTTCAAAGGTAGTAAATAGGATTCTAAATCATATTTATCATTTTGTTTTGAAAAACTTCTTAAAATGAGATTTAATGGATCTGTTTGAGTTACTATAGAATTGTACAATATTAATGATGAATGCCAAAATGAGAAAAATTGTTTTTATAATGTAAAGCATCTCATGAACAGAAAATAGACAAGGCAAACATAGAGAAGGCACCACAGAAACTGAAATTTAGACTGTCCAGTCTCTGCCCTGTCCTCAGGTCGTGGAACTGAAATTTAGACTGTCCAGTCTCTGCCCTGTCCTCAGGTCGTGGTTTGTCTGGCTTAAGAAAGCTGAAGTGAAATTGGCGTCATTAAAAGCATTACCTTCAAATTTCCCAAGCCTTTCTGTGTATTGCTTGATTGTTCTTCCGTTTTCCTGAAAGATACCTTTTCTCCCCAGTAATATTGGCCTTGCTTTATCTTGTCTGTTCCTAGGTTCATTCACTTTCTCTAGTGCTGAATAAGACCACAAGTGAGCTTGCCAAAGCAAATGTGTCCAAATTAGTAGCACACCTGGAAATGATTGGTAAGTGGTGGGGGGCGGAGGGAAGCAAACTTGCAAAATCTGGTCAGCATTTGAACATTGTGATCACAAATTGATTGTCCTCACGTGCTGAGTAAGGTGTGGCAGTGGCTTGATTGTGGTTACTAGTCTGGCCAGGATTCATGGTGGTGGTTTCCCAAATGCTGGCTTATGGATCAGAATCATCTGGATAGCTTGTTAAAAGTGCAGGTGTTGGCACAACCTCTTCCCTACTCCTGTCTCTCATCTCCTTCTCGAGAGTCTGATTGAGTTGGGATGGAGCCCTGGTGTCTGTGTTTTCAACAAACTCACGGGTGCCCATATAACTTTTTTTTGTTCAAATTGAGATATATTTGAGAGTTAAAGGGGACATCATTAATACAATTACACCTGGAAAACAGGCATACAACAGGGCTGTCTCTGGGAAAGCAGAGGATATGACTGCATCTAGAGTCATAAATTGGGGGAGCTACCAGTAGAGGTGATGGTATTATGCAGGAGATACTGTAGCAAAGCTGGCATTCTTTATTCTGTGTTTTTGAGACAAGGTCTCGCTTGGTAGCTCAGGCTGGAGTGCAGTGGTGCAATCTTGGCTCGCTGCAGACTCCGCCTCCTGGATTCAAGCGATTCTCATGCCTCAGCCTTCCAAATAGCTGGAATTACAGGTGCATGCCACCATGACCGGCTAATTTTCGTATTTTTGGTAGAGATGGTGTTTTACCATGTTGGCCAGGCTGGTCTCGAACTCCTGGCCTCAAGTGATTCTCCTGCCTCTGCCTCCCAAAGTGCTGGGATTACAGGTGTGAGCCACAGCACCTGGCCAGCATTCTCTCTAATGGGACTTTGTAGGTTAAAATTCTTAGTCGAATACAAGTGATCAACTACATCAGGTCCTAAATAGGATTTTTAAAAAATAATATTTTAACTTACTTTTTCAAACTATATAGACAGGGTTTTGCCATGTTGGCCAGACTGGTTTCAAACTACTGGGCTCAAGCCATCCATCCACTTTGGCCTCCCAGAGTCCTGGGATTACAGATGTGAGCCACTGTGCCCAGCCTAAATAGTGGAGATTTATAAAGTGTGAGGTAAAACATTTTTCCTTCCCTAATTATTGAAGATTACAAAGCTCACATGTTGATGCTGTAGTAAAAACAAGAATGTCTTTTGGGGAGGGAATGAACTGAGGCTGAAGTTTCATGCCTTGTACAATTATTTTAGAAAAGCTTCTTAGAGGAGATTGGCTTTTTTTTTTTTTTTTTTTTTTTTTAAAACAGCGTATTCCTGTTAATGGCCTTTAAGATTGGTACAAGCTTGGGTATTTTTGTTAGAAGACATTAGGTATCTAAAATAAGTATGTGGCTGGGCATGGTGGCTCACGCCTGTGATCCCAGCACTTTGGGAGGCTGAGGTGGGAGGATTGCCTGAGGTCAGGAGTTTGAGACAAGCCTGGGCAACATAGTGAGACCTCATCTCTACAAAAAATAGTGAAAATTAACCAGTTGTGGTGGCCAGTGCCTGTAGTCCCAGCTACTCAGGAGTCTGAAGTGGTTGGATTGCTTGAGTCTGGAAGGTCAAGGCTGCAGGGAGCCACGATGGTGCCACTGCACTATAGCCTGGGTGACAGAGTGAGACCCTGTCTCAAAAAAAAAAAAAAAAAATTGTGTCTATGATTCATTGGGAGCTGAACTAGCATGCCAAATATACCTTAGTCATTGTTTTATAACGATAATTATGATAGTTTTGTTTTACAGAGACAACAGTTTAGAATATTCCTTTTTAGTATCCATGCAGTGTTAATTATGACTCATTGTATGTTCACATTCTAGTTGTACATGTTTCAGTCACCTCTTCTTTCTTCTTTCCACCTTCCAGAAACTTCACTTATATACAGAGTAGTTTCAAATCTGTGTCTCCGGTGTCTGTCTGTCTCAGTAATTTTGGTCTTTCATTAAATCACAGTGAAACACACTTCATGTTGCTTGAATACCTGACGTGTTTCTGACACTTCCTCCTTTATTCTTTTATCCAGAGTATAATTAATAGAGCTAATGATGTTTAATTCTAGTTCGGGGTCTCATCTCAGAAAGCCCGAAGTTTCTGTCTGTATTTACAAAGGTTTTATCTTTTAAATGTGTGATGTTGCTATATTATTTCAGCCCCCTTTGGACTTCCGCATTGAGACTTTTTTTTTCTTCTCTTTTTGCATTGAAACTTTGTTTTAAATATTGTATAAAATATTTTTCCGGGTATATTGGAATATGAAAATTTGCTTTTGATGTTTGATTACAAAGTGAAAAATCTGAGGCATGTGTCTACCAGCTGTTGTTCCAGACATATTTAAGTTGTGTGACAAAAAAAGATACATAGTAACGTGTTCTAACTTTATCATCCTTAGAGGGAGACCTGGCCTTACAGGGCAGCATTGGGAGTCTGTCTCTAAGTGACCTCACATCCCATGGAGAGTTCTACAGAGAACGGTTCACTACCAGTGGTGAAGAAGCACTCATCTTCCAGACTTTTAAGTAAAAATCTCAATCTTTTTCTGACTTAATATTTTATCATAATACTTCCTGTTTCAGATTCTTGTTGGCTAGACAATGAAGAAAACTTTTAAGGAATTTTACGTTCTTAGAGGTGAAATTGAAAAGTTACGGTTATGAGGAGTTCTTCCTGACTTTAAATTTCATTAAAATGGATCTGTGTTGAAGTGGGCTACTTAAAACTTCGTAAACAGATGGGGTATGAGTTAGGTGCGGTGGGTCACACCTGTAATCTAAGCTCTTTGGGAGGCCAAGGCAGATGGATTGCTTGAAGCCAGGAGTTTGAGACCACCCTGGGCAACACAGGGAGACGCTGTCTCTATAGAAGAAGAAAACCATCTGGGTATGATGGTATGCAACTGTAGTTCTGGCTATTTGAGAGGCTGAGGTGGGTGGGAGGATTCCTTGATCCCAAGAGTTGGAGGGTGTAGTGAGCCATGATTGTGCTACTGCACTCCAGCCTGGATGATGGAAGGAGGCCTTGTCTTAATGCGTGCGCGTGCGCGGCACACACACACACCCCAGATAGGGTTTGATTGAATAATTCTGATTCCTGATAGCCCTGGGCTCTCAGGCTGGTTTTCCATGAACTTGCTGTGTGTCCTGAGACAAGTCACGTAGTCTTCATGCAGCAGTTTTTCTATCTATAAAGGGGACTGGATCGTTAGAACATTTCTGAGCTTCCATGTAGCTGTAAAAGTTGTGGAATGATTTCGGCCTCAGAAGGTTGTTGATGATAGGAGTTCATTATGCATTTTTGTTTATAAACATGATCCATATTGAATTGTTTCTATGTTAGATTTTAGAAAGGGATCTTTAGGCCTGTCTGGTTATTAAATAATTAATTTCTCAGGGCCGGGCATAGTGGCTCACGCCTGAATCCCAGCACTTTGGGAGGCTGAGGCGGGCAGATCACCTGAGGTCAGGAGTTCGAGACCAGCCTGGCCAACATGGTGAAACCCTGTCTCTATCAAAAATATAAAAATTAGCTGGATGTGGTGGCGGGTACCTGTAATCCCAGCTAGTCAGGAGGCTGAGGCAGGAGAATAGCTTGAACCTAGAGGGGTGGAGGTTGCACCATTGCACTTCAGCCTGGGTGACAAGAACGAAACTCCATCTCACACACACACACACACAAAGAATTCTTTTCTCAGAAAATAGGGAGTTTAAAATGGTGGTTTTCAACCTTTTGTTTTCTTTCTCTTTTTTTTAATCTAAGAGGTATTAGAAAATATAGATGTTTAGGTCTGCCTCTGACATATTCTGATTTAATTGGTCTAGGGCCATGCTTAGTCTCTCTTTTTTTTTTTGAGA
>NW_016808946.1:2858928-2861956 GCF_001698545.2 Rhinopithecus bieti
CTTTCTTTAAAACTAAAAAAAAATTTGAGTGTTTTATACCTATAAAAGATTATCTGTAGCATGTCTCTATGTTACAGAGTATAATAATAGATGAACATCTATGAACCCGCCTCTAAACTGAAAATTAGAACATCAGGAAGATAGCTGCCTGCATATATTGTGTTCCTTCCCTATTCTGTTTCCCTGTTCCCCTGTCAACTCCTCAGGTAACCACTCGGATGATTTTTGGGTCTATAAGATCCTTTAAAATTAAAAAGACAAAATTCCTAAACCGTATCTTTTGCTTTGCTTGTGATCTCTATAAGAATGGCATTAAACCGTATTTAATGTTCCATGACTTGCTTTTTCCTCCACTTAGTGTGTTGGTAAGACTCGTTCATATTGTTACATACAATAGCATTTATTTTCACCATTGCATTTCATTCTGTGTATGAATGATTTATCCATTTTCCTTTGGAACATTTCGGTTGTTTACAGTGTTTAGCTCTTGTGTACAATGAGCCTTGAGACTTTCTCTGATTTCTGAGATACCTGGCAGTGGAATTACTGAGCCGCAGGGTGTGCGCACATTAATCTTCACTAGATAAAGCCAGATCGTTTTCCAAAACAGCTGTCTCAATGATAGTCTCCCATCAGCAGTGTATAATAATTTCTTTTAATTCATATCTTTGCCAACACTCTTATTGTCCGACTTTTTATTTGATATAAATGATACTACATTTATGGTCTGCATATGCTTTTATAAAATAATTTAGATTCAGAAATAGCATACAGAGTATCAAGTATGTCCAACACACTGATTTGATACATGCACTTTTAGAATCCAGCTATTTTTCCTAGCTTTTTTTAGAGTCTTTTCCATCTTGCTTTGCATTTTCATAGATATCCTGTATAGCAACTATGTAATCTATTAGTTTAACCATTTTCCTATTTTTAACATTTAAATTGCTTTTAGCTTTTCATTCTTATGAGTAATACTTCTGTGAATATCTTTACAGAAGTGAAGTTTTTTTTTTTCACTTTTTGAATTATGTTTATAGTATTGATTCCTATAAATGGTACTATTTTATCAAAGTTATGAACATTTTTGTGACTCTCAATACAACTCTGCTAAATATTTTCTGTTAGAATTGTTATGTGCATTTGAAACAGTTATTTTTACATGTGTGGTTGAAACAGTAGTAAGTCTTATGGTGCTGAATCATTTGGGTTAGGAAATGAGATACTTGTACGTTACTGAGTAATTGGGTTTAACTTCCTGGGTTAAGCAGAGTTGAACAATAAGTCTCAAGTTTTGCTTTATGAAATTATATAAGACAAGTAGGAGGTTAAAGGAATGTCTTTCTATTTTGAACATTGTTCAATATGTAGGCTTTGAAGAAAAGCGTATCTTCTCGAGAATCTTTAATTCTAGCTGTTTGAATTAGGTTTATATGAGCTAAGATTTTTTATTTGCTGATAAGATTAAGAGGCTATTTTGTTTGAAATTTAAATTTCTTTCACCTTGTATTGGTGACACGTGTTTTTGACATGTAGTTGGCTTTTTATTCCTACATTTTCTGAGGTCTGTAAATAATGATTCATTGGGACTTTGAATTTCTTTTTATTCTTAAAGTTTGAAATTATAAGAGTATCAGTTGTACGAGATAATTTGGCCAAATGTAAATTATTTCCCATATGTTTTACCCTGGAAGTATGATGCAGTTTTCCTGTGGCTTCCACTTTACATGTATCCTCTTATATTTGTTACACTTCTTCATTCACCTAGCAACTGGTATTGTAAAGTAATACTGCACCCTTAGAAATCTTGGGACAAATATCTTGAGTGTTGGTTTTACTACCATAAGCTATATGACCAACAGGGAGTTATTTTTCTTACTATTTTTCCCTTGGTTCAGTTATAGTAGGAATATGGAGGTAACAGAAATAAGTAGCCTGTACTTTTGGCAATAATTATTTATATTAATGATGCTTTGGAGTTTTCAAAGTGCTTTCCTACACATTATCTCATTTGATCCTTACAACAACCCTGTTTGTTCATTTCTTCAGTAATTTAGAAATGAATGTGTCATGCAGCTTGCCAGATGCTAGGAACAGAGTGGAAAACAGGAAAGACAAGGTCGTTGCCTTCATGGAGTTTATATTTCAGTGGGAGGATATAATCAAGGAAAAAAAGATAATTAGTTATGATAATTAGTTATGATAATTAGTTATGATAATTCCTAACAAGGCCGTGGTCAGCAGATGTGTTCCCTTCATTTTATAACTGAGGAAACATTGTTAACTCTTAGCCCTGGTTGTCTGGCTCATGATTCAGAGTTTTTTCCATTAACGTGTAACCGAATGCATGTTAAAGATGTAAGCGCTAGTCAGGATGCCTGTATATACAACAATACGTAGCTGTGTGTACAGGAAAAAAGACTGAAAAGATATGGTGTTGATGTGGTAATAATAGCTGTTACATTTTCACCTCAGGTTTTGGGTGTATTGTCTCATTTAATCCCTACACCTCTTTGAGGTAGGACTTAGGCTTATGATTATTCCCATTTTATAGATAAGGAAACTGAGGCACAGAGACTTTAACGACTTAACCAAGATAACCAAGCTAACAAGTGGCCAGGGGTTTATTAGTTTTATCTTTTAAAATAACTAACTTATTCAGGCCTATATTACGTCTGAGGCATACTCTCAGCCAATAGACCACCTGTTCTTCTAAAGAATATATATTCTGGGCTGGGCACGCTCACACCTGTAATCCCAGCACTTTGGGAGGCCGAGATGGATGGATCACATGAGGCCAGGAGTTTCAGACCAGCCTGGCCAACCTGGTGAAATCCCATCTCTCCTAAAAATACAAAAAATAGCGGGGCGTTGTGGCATGTACCTATAATCCCAGCTACTCGAGAGGCTAAGGCATGAGAATCTCACTTGAGCCCGGGAGGTGGAGGCTGCAGTGAGCTGAAATTGTGCCACTGCACTCCAGCCTGGGCAACACAGCAAGACTCTATCTAAAAAAAAAATATATATA
>NW_016808946.1:2862085-2866067 GCF_001698545.2 Rhinopithecus bieti
ACACACACACACACACCCCAGATAGGGTTTGATTGAATAATTCTGATTCCTGATAGCCCTGGGCTCTCAGGCTGGTTTTCCATGAACTTGCTGTGTGTCCTGAGACAAGTCACGTAGTCTTCATGCAGCAGTTTTCTATCTATAAAGGGGACTGGATCGTTAGAACATTTCTGAGCTTCCATGTAGCTGTAAAAGTTGTGGAATGATTTCGGCCTCAGAAGGTTGTTGATGATAGGAGTTCATTATGCATTTTGTTTATAAACATGATCCATATTGAATTGTTTCTATGTTAGATTTTAGAAAGGGATCTTTAGGCCTGTCTGGTTATTAAATAATTAATTTCTCAGGGCCGGGCATAGTGGCTCACGCCTGAATCCCAGCACTTTGGGAGGCTGAGGCGGGCAGATCACCTGAGGTCAGGAGTTCGAGACCAGCCTGGCCAACATGGTGAAACCCTGTCTCTATCAAAATATAAAATTAGCTGGATGTGGTGGCGGGTACCTGTAATCCCAGCTAGTCAGGAGGCTGAGGCAGGAGAATAGCTTGAACCTAGAGGGGTGGAGGTTGCACCATTGCACTTCAGCCTGGGTGACAAGAACGAAACTCCATCTCACACACACACACACAAAGAATTCTTTTCTCAGAAAATAGGGAGTTTAAAATGGTGGTTTTCAACCTTTTGTTTTCTTTCTCTTTTTTTTAATCTAAGAGGTATTAGAAAATATAGATGTTTAGGTCTGCCTCTGACATATTCTGATTTAATTGGTCTAGGGCCATGCTTAGTCTCTCTTTTTTTTTTTTTGAGATGAAGTCTCTCTCTGTCACCCAGAGTGGAGTGCAGTGGTGTGATCTCACCTCAGTGCAACCTCTGCCTTCCAGGCTCAAGCGATTCTCCCACCTCAGCCTTCCGTATAGCTGGGACCACAGGCATGTGCCACCACACCCAGCTAATTTTTTGTATTTTTGTTAGAGATAGGGTTTCATCATGTTGCCCAGGCTGGTCTCAAACTCCTGAACTCAGGTGATCTACCTGCCTCAGCCTCCCAAAGTGTTGGGATTACAGGCGTGAGCCACCGTGCCTGGCCAGTTTTTTTTTTTTTTTTTTTTAAATAACATGCTGATGTTCAACCAAGGTTGAGAAAAACTGTTTCAAGAAGATGTCTGAGGGCTTTTCATTTTTAGGGGGGTTATATTATACCCTGCTGAGAATGGATTTGTTTGTATTATGTACTTCGGTGTCATGACTCTAAAATAAATCAGATAATTAATGGAAAATTCTTAATTTTCCACCTAGCCCAAAATAAGTACTCAGTGATGTTGGTTGACTGTGTCCTATTTAATAATATTTTTATGGCACCATGCTGCATTAAATTCAGAACAATTTGAGAACTCTTCTAATTTATCTTTGACTGTAGATTCCAGAACTCTTTGACTTACATTCAGCTGAAGTAAAAGGATGTCTTTCTGCCTCCAGAAGACAGTTTTTCCAAGAAACATTGAATCCGATGCCTAATTTTCTTTACCTATTAATTCATGGCCTTATTTTTATTGTTTTTCACACTCATATCCTCGCAATCTTTGCCAGGAACATGGTGAGCAGGAATACTTACTTTCACGGCAGGGAAAAGGGGCAGGGAGAAAGGTCAGAACCTCAGGTGGCCTCTGAGTGACCTCTGAGTGCTAGAGCTGTCCACCTGTTTATACTCCTGGCTATCACACCTTTATCCCATCACAGAAGCTTACAAAGGTAGTAATTATTAGAGTTTGCTTTGTAAAGCCTAATTTTGGATTTCCATTTAATAATTAAAGCTGTTTTTAGGGAAGCCCCTAAACCAACCTGAGTTTTCTTGAAATACTAACTTGTATCTTGCTGTTATCTGAGTCACACTTTTATCCTAATTCTTAGGTATGGACGGCCTGACCCTCTGCTCCGGAGAGAACATGACATTCGCGTGAGCCTCCGGATGGCCTCTGTGCAGTATGTGCATACTCAGCGTTTCCAGGCGGAGGTGGTGGCCTTCATTCAGCATTTCACTCAGCTGCAAGATGTCTTAGGGCGCCAGCGAGCTGCTATTGAGGGGCAGACGGTAGGTAGCCTGGGCCCTCCAAACTGCTGTTCCAGTTTGACTGATCAGTAGAACTTTTAGGCCTCTAGAGATAAATCTGGAAGAGTAAAGGTAATTTATCCTTGCTAATATGTTCTCCATGTAGATTAGCTACAGAAATCTTTGCGTAATTGGAGAGCTTTATCCCTTATTTATTGTATCTCACTTAAATTACCTTCAAAGTGTAGCTTTCACTTTCTGTAAGAAAAAAGATAAGGGAGATTTACAAAGAACACTACGACTTCTGGTCCCTTTTAGGACTTCAGTGGGGATGTTTCTCTTGGAAAGTGGTAGGTTTTTTCTAAATGCAGTAGATCAGAAGTTCCAAACTGAGTTCGAGGCACCCGTGGGGTCCTGGTAGTTTATTCATGGCACATCCTAGGCCAAAGGAAGTACCTAATGGTATTTCCATTTACAAAGTACGTAAGTCTAAACAACTTGACGAGTACAATGTCCTAACAGCTTAGTAGGTGTTTGCAAAAATAGTAACATAAAAATGGAACGAATACTATTTGATTTCATTCTTAAATAACCACAATGACTGGTAGGAGGTATGTGCCTCTTAGGTACTGCATAACTTCTCAAACTTGGAATCAGGTTGGACATTACAACCCTTACTTCCTGTCTACATTTATCTTCTTATGGTACTTGCTTTTTATCACAGCAACCGCTGAAGACCCAGCTTCGCAAAGGTAAGAGCTTACTGAAAGGAGTATAGAATGATCTATTATTGAATGCCAGCTACCACAAGCTACTAGTTAGTGCAATGTCTGGCAGATGTTGTTTTCGTTCAAAACTTAAAATGTCCTGGCAGCCGGGCGTGGTGGCTCACCCCTGTAATCCTAGCACTTTGGGAGGCCGAGGCGGGCAGATCACGAGGTCCACAGATCGAGACCATCCTGGCCAACATGGCGAAACCCCGTCTCTACTAAAATACAAAAATTAGCTGGGCGTGGTGGCGCCTGCCTGTAGTCCCAGCTACTTGGGAGGCTGAGGCAGGAGAATCACTTGAACCTGGGAGGCGGATGTTGGAGTGAGCCGAGATGGCGCTACTGCACTCCAGTCTGGTGATAGAGCGAGACTCCATCTCAAAAAAAAAAAAGTCCTGGCAGCTCCAAGCCTTCAACACCCTGTGGTGTCTCAGTGCAGTTTGGGAACCACAGAAAATAACAATGTACTTTTGTAAAAATGTGTTATTTCTCCTTTTTTAAAAAAACTTTATGGCCGGGTGTGGTGGCTCACACCTGTAATCCCAGCACTTTGGAGGTCGAGACGGGCAAATCACTTGAGCTCAGGAGTTTGAGACCAGCCTGGGCAACATGGTGGAACTCTGTACAAAAAAATACAGAAATTAGCCAGTCGTGCTGAGGCATGTGCCTTAGTCCTGGGTACTTGGGAGGCTGAGGTGGGAGGATGGCTTGAGCCCAGGAGGTAGAGGCTGCAGTGAGCTGAGATCATGCCACCTGCACTCCAACCTGGGTGACAGAGCCAGACCATGACTCAAAAAAAAAAAAAAAAATAGGCAAAATATTATAACTTAATAAATAGATACTGACTTTATAGTGGCAGCATTTTTAAAAACTACATTTTAATTTAAATAAAAAATGTTTGACTATGTTAGATATTGATTTGGTATAGTAGCAAACTGAAAAAGGGCGTTTGGGGAAAAGCCCCTCAGTTACTTTTCTCCAACCGTCTAGTTTCTCTCCCTGGAAGCAACAAGTACTGTCAGTTTCCTGTGGATCTTCCAGAGAATACATTTTTAAAAATAGAAAAGCAGCATAATCAAATGATAGAAAATCGGGAAAAAAGAATCATACTAGTATCTCTGCACTATAGCATGTTTTAATTTGTTTCTGTTTGAATTTACTTATGGA
>NW_016808946.1:2868585-2872684 GCF_001698545.2 Rhinopithecus bieti
ATATATAATATATATAATATATAATATATATAATATATACACACATATATACACACACACACATATATATATGTTCTGTGGTTTTTGGGTGCAGTCATAGTCTATAAAATGTTTAATTGATTTTTCTCTAATTGTCGGTTTCCTATATCATTGACTTATGCTTTTTATTTTCTTCCTTCTACTTCAGGTTTAGTTTACTTTTCTTTTTTCAGCTGCTTAAAGTGGAACCTTTCAATTTCTGATTTTTAAGTCTTTATTGCTTTCTAAAGTAATGGTGTACATTTTTCTCTAAGCATTGTTTTAAGTGTATCCCACAAATTTTAATGTATTATGTCTTCCTTATTTTATTGAAAATATTTTTCTATTTCCCTTGTGATTTCTTCTGACCTAGGGGTTATTTAGAAGTGTGTAGTTTATTTTCCAAATATTTGGGGATTTTCCATTATCTTGTTACTGATTTCTAATTTAACTCCATGGTGGTCAGAGAATGTGCTCTGTATAATTTTAATTATTTTATAAACTCATGAAACTTTTGGGAATCTGAGGTTATTTGATGGTGAAATTAAGGAATTAATTATCCTCTGAGTCAATTTTCCTTCCTCTTTCAGGTGAGAGATCAAGCTCAGCGCTGTTCACGGGTTCTCCTGGATATTGAAGCTGGTGCTCCCGTTCTCCTGATCCCAGAAAGTTCCAGATCAAATAATCTGATTGTAGCAAATTTGGGGAAGTTGAAAGTCAAAAATAAGTTTCTGTTTGCTGGTTTTCCTGGCACATTTTCCCTACAAGATAAGGTGAGCATCAGTATCCATTTCCTTTTCTGTTCAGCTAGTATTTGATCACTAATGGAAAAATTTGTATGCTGCTGTAAGATGATCCGTAATTGCTATTACTTTTGTAGGGTATGTGCTTGAAGAATTTTTTTTTGACATTTTATTGACTTTTCCATTAACCTTATGAATTGAGGTAGTGTAAATTGTAACTCTTAGTAACTGTAGGTAGTAACCTGTTTTAGCAAACAAACCAATGGAGTCAACCTTCCATCTTTTTATAATGCTTTCTTTAGATAAAAGCATTCCTTCTATAATATGAATGTTTTAGACTCTGTGGCTTTTTTCAGAGGACATGATTGGCCTGTGGTTTACTTGAAGCCATTTAAAAATGTCTTAATAATAACATACAGTATATTGCTTTTCAGTTTTAAGTTACTGTGGCACCTTTTTTTTTCAACTTTTATTTTAGATACGGGGGTATATGTGCAGGTTTGTTAGATGGGTATATTGCACCCAGATAGTGAGCATAGTACCCAATAGGTAGTTTTCCAACCCATTCCCCCCACCCCCAACCCTGCTCTAATTGATATTAAACAAGTAAATGTGTTTTCCGGGGTTTTGTGAGCTCTCTTAGCAAATTATAGAACCTCAGGAAGGTATCTGTTGTTCTCATATTTATGTCCATCCACGAATACTCAAATGTTTAGCTCCCACTTACAAGTGAGAATATGAACATGGGGCATTTTCTTTTCTTTTCTTTTTTTTTTTCTTTTTGAGACAGAGTCTCACTCTGTTGCCAAGGCTGGAGTGCAGTGGCACCGTGTCAGCTCGCTGCGACCTCTGTCTCCTGGGTTTAAGCAATTCTCCTGCTTCATCCTCCCAAGTAGCTGAGACTACAGGTACCCACCACCACACCCACTGAGTTTTTATATTTTTAGTAGAGACGGGGTTCCACCATGTTTGCCAGGCAGGTCTCAAACTCCTGACCTCAGGTTATCCACCTGCCTTGGCTTCCCAAAGTGCTGGGATTACAGGCGTGAGCCACCGCGCCCAGCCGCATTTGCTCTTCTGTTCTGCATTAATTTGCTTAGGATTATGGCTTCCAGCTCCATCCATGTTGCTGCAAAGGACATGATTTCATTCTTTTTTATGGCTGTGACTTGTGCATTTCTCGGAACAGTGTTTGGAGGTAATTAGGATGAGGACTGTTATTTGTGTTTTACGTTAGGGGAAACTAGGATTCTTTGAGAATAAACAATAAAAATGTAAACCCCTAGTAATTCACAGACCCTTAAAGCTGAGAGGACCTTTTAGATGGTCTGATTAGTCCCCTTCATCCATTTTGCATTTGAGGAGACCGAGTGACATTTCTGGAACCAGAGATGAGGCCTTGTCATTCCTGGTACATGTTTTCATCATTCCTTGCTGGTTTCAACAGCAGCTCTTCAGTCTATTTGCTTATTCCTTGCAAACTCGTTTTAGTTTGTCAGAAAAGCACTTACTAAAATTCCCAGCTACTTATGCCTATTTTTAGTGTAATAGCTAATAACATAGGGAGAGAGATAGCCTTTGAGATGTGTATGTAAGATTTGATTGTAAGATTTTAAAACTGCCAAAAATAGCAATACATAGCTGCCATTTGCTGAATGCTTATTACATATCAGCCAGTGCTGTGCTCTTTACATGTAAAAGGAAACAGTTTCTAATGCTTCTGATACCAAATGAGTTGGATTTTCCCCCATACTAACCATTTTCCAACTGTGAAGATACCAACTGGTCTATAATTTAATTATGACAGTAACCACTTGGAATTAGGGTAAGACCCCACAGGTCCCTAAAGACTGCTCCCCACTCAGACACCAGTCACAAGTCCAGGTCTCCTGTACATCTGATGGACTAGCTATAAACTTGGTGTTCCCACAATGCCTCCTGAGGTTCGGTCATTTGCTATAGTGGCTCATAGAACTCAGGAGAGCACATTTACTGGTTTAGTATGAAGGCTGTAATAAAGGATACAGCCAGATGAAGAGGTGCGTAGGGCGAGATCTCGTAGCTTCCCGAACACAGGAGCTTCTGTGCCATGGAATTGGGGTGCTCCATCTCCTGGACTGTGGATGTATTCACCAACCTGATAGCTCTCTGGACCCCATTGTTTAGGCTTTTAATGGCATCCCCATTACATGAGTATAATTAAATAAATCATTGGCCAATTTTGAGTAGACTCAATCTCTAGCCCTACTGCTCTCCCTGGAGGTCTGGGCACAAAAACGGAAAGTTCCATCCCTCTAATCACGTGGTTGCCCGTACTTCCAGCAACCCTCATTCTAAAGCTATTTAGGGGCTTTAGCCACCAGTTATCTCATTAACATACACAAGGACATTTTATCACTCTCGAGATTCCAAGGGTCTTAGAAGCTCTTGTGTCGTGAACTAAGACCAAATACAGTCATGGTCCCTTAGCTACAGGGAGCTACTTGGGAGGATGGTGCATCCTTAGGTGATTTCCTTGCTCTGTGATCATTGCAGTGTCCTTACACAAACCGAAATGGCTTAGCCTGCTGCACACCTAGGCTCTATGGTGTAGCCTGTTGCTCCTAGACTACAAACCTGTACAGCACAGTACTGTGCTGAATACTGTAGGTAGTTGTAACACCATCGTAAGTATTTGTGTATCTGAACATATCAAAATATAGAAAAGCTAAAAAAATACTGCATTATAATCTTATGAGACCATCATAGTATATATGGTCTGTAGTTGACTGAAATGGCATTATGCAGTGCATAACTGTGTTTGTTTGTGGTAAATCTTTACTTTGAGGCCGTACTAAAATTTTTAGGAGGAAATCAGTTCTAGCCAGAATGTGTGACCAAGTTTACCAGGATCATTTTTGTTTCTCTATCCTTCCTAAAAAGGTAATGGACTGAATTTCCTTATCAGATATATCTATATATGGATCTACCAGCAGACCCTGAAGTTAGCCTTGGCAGAAGAATTGCCAAAATACTTAAGAAATTTTTGCAAAAGGGTTCCTATTTTTTAAGCCAAATAATAGCACAGAGTTTGTAGTGTTTTAATGAAAAAAATTTCCCTGTATTTGTTTTTGAGGATTTGATTTTAAGTGGCAGTGCATACAAGGATCGCTTTTTCTTCAAGGTATAATGTGCTTTTTTTGCAACCTGACTATTCTGAAAAACCTTATGGGATTCAGCAGTCAATTCACATTCACATGCTTAAAAAAGAAAATGAAAACTAACCCTTTAAAATATCTCATTACTTGAGAAAGCCTGCTTATTAACTTTTTTTTTTTTTAGTGTTTGAATTACTTTCC
>NW_016808946.1:2873099-2896919 GCF_001698545.2 Rhinopithecus bieti
TTTTTTTTTTTTTTTTTAGCCCTCACTAGTACTTTCTTGGTGATCTTATTTTATATCCTTAAATCTTAGAAAAACTATCTTACTAGGTACCAGTGATTGTTCTGTAGAATTCCATAAGGGTTGTTTGGAGTGTGTCTCTTGTTCAAGTATTTGTAACCAGATAAACACATCTGTGAAGTGTACCTCCCCATGCATACAGTTAAATATAATTGATTACAGTCTCTATGAAGTGAATAATTACCTTCTTCACCATCCATCATTTTGTATTGGCATTTGCCCTTGAATACATTTGCATGTGTGAGGTTTGTCTCATATGCATTCCAGTGGTTAAAGAACAGGAAATAATCCTGAAATCAAAGCGTGGAGAGGGGTTATTTGCCCTTGAGTTCCATGACTCCTGTGTGTTTGGAATTGTTTTACATAAATCCATGTCTTAATGAGTACAAGGTTGAGTTTTTTTGCATATGCTTTCATTTCGTTTTTCTCAACCATAGCTTATGCTTAAACCACAATTTCTAAGTCAAAGTCTTTCAAAAGCTTTGGGTTAATCTTCTCAAACCACTGATTTATTTAAACCAACTACAGAGAGGATATAGAGATGAATCAAATGAAAGGGCAAGAAACACTTTACAGAGTTTAAATAAACTAAGCGAGAGGGAAAGGTTTTAATGTTGAAATACTTAAATAATGACATTTACCTATTAATCTGCCTTGAAAAAAAATTGCAGAAAGCAAGAACTAGTTTCTTTTACTTGTAATTACTACTTGAGAGAACTGTGAAAGGGAGCAGTATTTTTGTATTCTTTTCCAAAGCTGAGAGGAGTCAACATAAAAGGCAGCCCTAGAGGGAGAGCCATCCTTCCTCTCCTCTCAGATGCAGTTGAGAATGGCATGATGGGAACCATGATGCTATGGGAGCCACGCAGACGTGTAGTTCTGAGGCCTCCGTGAAGAAGCCCTGGGAAGCTTAAATCAATTATTGAATTGTTCTGGTGAAATAGATTTTCCTCTGTTAGCAATTAACTGAAGGTACTAAGTGTGTAAGAAGAGTAGTATTTTCAATAGAATTACTGAATCTGTCTTCTCTGTTAGCCTTCCTAATTTGTATGCCCTTGAGCAGAAACATCATAGGAATGGCTGACCTCTTTTGTTTTCCATTTTGTTTTCATTTCAACAGTTACTTAGATGGGAAATGTAAACCCATGAGGGGAGACGTCTAGGAAGTACAAACACATTGGAGCCATGTTGCCATTAGATGTGTTTTCTAACAATATGCCTCTCCCCAACAGCAAAGCAATAAGCTATCATATAGCTGAGAGACTTGCTTTTGCTGCATTTAACCTTGATTAAACCACTTGAAGCAATTGGCATCTTCACATTTGCTCTTGAGCCAAGAGATGCTATCTTCCTGCAGAAGTTTTCAGCAAGTATTGAACTATGTGTAACATCTCTGCTGATAATTTTTTGTGGCATGATCCTGGTAGCCTCTTGTTTATGGGATCTGGGAGGCCGAGGGAAGTGCAACTATTAGAGTCTTTGAAGACCCTAGGGACTGGGATAGGACTTGGAGATATTAAAGATAGAGTCTCACCACCAGTGCTCCCCACTTCCCATTTCCTGCATTCTAGTTTTATTTTGTTTCTTCCCAGGAATCTGTGCCTTCAGCTTCCCCAACAGGTACTCCCAAACACAGTCTGAGAAAAACGACAAGCACGGAGGAGCCCAGGGGAACCCATTCCCAGGGGCAGTTCATGATGCCTCTTGCTGGAATGAGCCTGGGAAGCCTGAAGAGTGAGTTTGTGCCCAGTACCTCCACCAAGCAGCGAGGGCCGCAACCCACACTGTCTGTTGGCCAAGTGTCCAGTAGTCCAGGTAAAAGAGGAGAAAAGCCGCATAATACTGAAGGTGGTGAAATTCACAGGACTGTTCAGGAACCTGAGTGGGGGGCACGCATTGTGTTTAAGCAGATGTTAGTGAAGAGATAGCATTTCTTTAACGATGATTAGATTTTGATTTTGCTTTAGAAGGTTTAAGAGTTTTCGGTGTCGATCTCTCATTGGATGACTTCTACAGTAGGGTTAAATTAGCAAGATACAGTGTAATTAAAGCGATTTTTAGATAGTCTATTAGGACTTTTTTCTTATAGGTGAAAATAGTTGCCACCAGCTAGTGATAGTATAAGTAGAAAGAGTCCTGCATCCTTGCAAGCCACTACCCAGACACTGTCCTTGCAAGCCACTAATTCTAAAAAATATAAAAGAACACATTAAAAAATATTAGCGTAAATTAGGCAACAACAGAAATGCTGTAGCGCAGTGTTTAAAAGACACGAACCATCTGGTTATTGGTGTTCTTCTCTCCAATATAAGAATTAGTCATTCCAAATGAGAGCATTATTTTGGAGGCTTTTCTGGTTTTATGTATTTTTTTTTTTCCCCTTGAGACAGGGTCTTTCACTGTTTCCCAGGCTAGAGTGCAGTCTTGTAATCATGGCTCACTGCAGTATTGAACTCCTGAAATCAAGCGATCCTCCCACCTCAGCCTCCTGAGTAGCTGGGACTACAGACATGCGTCATCACACCCAGCTAAGTTTTTTTTTTTTTTTTTTTTTTTTTGCGTTTTTTGTAGAGACTGGGTTTCACCATGTTGCCCAGGCTGGGACTTAAACTCCCGAGCTCAAGTGATCCTCCTACCTTAGCCTCCCAAAGTGCTGGGGTTACAGGCGTGAGCCCCTGTGCCCGGCCTCTTTTCTGTTGTTAAATGTGTTCTGGATGAGTGATGCACCCGATAGGTGGGAGCTGCTCTGAGCTGCTAGAGAGGGAGGCAGAATATGATGAGCCACAAAGATCAGTCCAGTGTGATAGGACTTTGCAAGATGCAGGACACTAGTTGAGAGAGGCTGCTGAGTGTCCTTTTACATAGATTCGAGGAATTGTTAGCTCTCTCTGGTACCTTATAGTCCTACAGGTGACAGGAAAGTGGTTTTAATTATGTTGATCATTCAACAAAATAATTTTCATCACCATAGTAGTAGTTGTGAAACACTGTGTGCCAAACATTCTGGTGCATTATTTACATTAATTATTTTGTTCACATTACACTCCTGTAGGGTTTTTTTTTTTTTTTTTTGAGATGGAGTCTTGCTCTGTCGCCCAGACCGGAGTGCAGTGGTGCCATCTTGGCTCACTGCAAGCTCCACCCCCTGTGCAAGCTCCACCCCCTGGGTTCACACCAGTCTCCTGCCTCAGCCTCCCGAATAACTGGGACTACAGGCACCTGCCACCACCCCTGGCTAATTTTTTTGTATTTTTTAGTACAGATGGGGTTTAACCTTGTTAGCCAGGATGGTCTCGATCTCCTGACCTCGTGATCCACCCCCATTTCACAGATGAAGAGGCAAAGGCTTGCAGAGATTGGGTAATCTGACTTGCCCAAGGTTATGTAGATAGTATTGGAAGAGTTGGACTATGGATTTTGGCAGTCTGACTCCAGAACCGAATTGTGACTGAACATGATACTGCTTGCCAGTCTGTCTGCATGCACTTTTAGAGCACAGAGAGGGCCGCACCTGAGGGCCACTCAGCACATGCTGCTTACCGTCACTGATGTTATGACGTCCGTGATGACTAGGAACAAGGCCAGTCTTACATATGTGTCAGTGGATGCCTTTAAGAAGTGATTTGGGGCCGGGCGCGGTGGCTCAAGCCTGTAATCCCAGCACTTTGGGAGGCCGAGACGGGCGGATCACGAGGTCAGGAGATCGAGACCATCCTGGCTAATACGGTGAAACCCTGTCTCTACTTAAAATACAAAAAACTAGCCGGGCGACGAGGCGGGCGCCTGTAGTTCCAGCTACTCGGGAGGCTGAGGCAGGAGAATGGCGTAAAAAACCCTGGAGGCAGAGCTTGCAGTGAGCTGACATCCGGCCACTGCACTCCAGCCTGGGTGGCAGAGCAAGACTCCGTCTCAAAAAAAAAAAAAAAAAGAAGTGATTTGGGATGTTTTATAGAAAGAAGGTCTCTTTTTTAACAGTATTTCTCCTACTAATTTGCTATTTGTTTATGAAATTTCACTATTAATGATAATATTGTCTTGGATTAAGACAGTCGTTTTCACACTGTTTCCGTATAATCCTAGGATTCCATAGCAGTACCCTAGAGCACCAGTCCCCAACCTTTTTGGCACCAGGGACCAGTGTCATGGAAGACAATTTTTCCATGGACAGGGTTGGGGATGGTTTCAGGATGAAACTGTTCCACCTCAGATCATCAGGCATTAGATTCTCATAAGGAGCACATAATCTAGATCCCTTGCTTAAAATCTAATCCCACCACTGATCTGACAGGGGGTAGGGCTCAGGTGGTAATGCTCGTTCACTTCCGTCTCACCTCCTGCTGTGAGTACCCGTCCGTGGCCTGGGGGTTTGGGACCCCTGTCCTAGAGAATCTCCAAAGCCTGCTTCATTCCCTTTCCTTACCCCTTTTTACCAGATCAATTCTACATTTATCTATTTCATGTATTTATCAATGTAATTAACTAATACAAAACTCATTTTTTCAGTGCCCACTTCATGCCAGGTGTTATAATATTTTATTCCCTAGTATATTAACATGCTGTTAGACATGGCTCCTCCTACAGTGCTACTTATAGACTAACGAAAAAGACACTGAGCATTTAAATATTGATAGATGATGATAAATGTTATCATGGGAAAGACAGAAGAAGAGAGAAGATTGAATTTAGATGAGATGGGAGGGCCATGCCACTTGTAAGGCTGTTGAGGCAACAAAGAGCTTGGCATGTTGGGGGAAACAAAGGACAGTAAGCCTGAGGCTTAGTGAGCAGGAGAGAGAATGGCTTGAAATGAGCTTGGGAAAGAAGGCAGTGGGCTTATGCCGGGCCTTGTAGGGATTTGGGGGAGTTTTACAGAAAAAAATTTTTTTCTTTTTTCTTTCTTTTTTTTTTTTTTTGAGATGGAGTCTTGCTCTGCCCAGGCTGGAGTGCAGTGGCGTGATCTTGGCTCACTGCAACCTCTGCCTCCCGAGTTCAAGCCATTCTCCTGCCTCGGCCTCCTGAGTAGCTGGGATTTGGGCGCCCAACACCACCCCTGGCTAATTTTTATATTTTTAGTAGAGACTGGTTTCACCATGTTGGCCAGGCTGGTCTTGAACTCCTGACCTCAGGTGATCCGCCTGCCTCAGCCTCCCAAAGTGCTGGGATTATACGTGTGAGCCACCGCACCGGCTTGCAGAAAGAATTTTGGATTAACCATAGCCAGTAAGTGTATAAAAGAAGTGAATGTTATGGACTGTTTATTTTTTTAAGGATCACTCAGGTATTTTGTGGGGAGAATGGTTTTGTGAGGGCTAGAATGGAATTTTGTAGGTCTAATGGAGGAGAGTTCTTTTTGGTCTAGGCAAGAATGAAGGTGGTTTGGATCTGGTTGGTGGAAACGGAAGTGGTTACATGTGGCAATATTTGAAAAAGGAATTTTAGTGCTGGGAAAAGTTTGTAAACCTTTTGGTAGCATTGTGTGTAGGGAGGGATTGCATAGGAGTTAGATTTAGTCATCAACCTCCCCCTGCTAGCTTCAGTTGTCACAGTGTGGACATGAGACACCGAAGAACTGTGACGCGGTCTGTGCTTGGAGTGGAGGCAGGCGGGCAGGGTGTGCCGAGCACATGGAGATTTGCATCAGGAGGTCTGGCTGCCATAGTGGAGACTCCTGGACAGCCAGTTTTCTGAGTAGTGGACTGCGGGGGGAAGCAGGTAGCTGTAAACATTTTCAAAGACAGAATGAGCTTTGCATTTTTTATTTGTTTAGGGCAACCCCTTTTTGGGTCCCCTTTTCTTCATTACCTCTCTTTCCTTGGGTCCTTGTAGAAGACCATGTCTGCCTGCTGGATTGCATTGTCGTGGATCTCCAGGACATGGACATCTTTGCTGCAGAGAGACATCCAAGAGAATACTCCAAGGCACCAGAGGACCGTAGTGGAGATCTGATCTTCCCTTCCTATTCTGTGCGACAGACAGGAGGGAGCCTCTTAACCGAGCCTTGTAGGCTGAAATTGCAGGTGGAAAGGAATTTGGACAAGTGAGTGTGTTTTTTTTTTTTTTTTTTTTTCCTGAGATGGAGTCTCGCTCTGTCCCTCAGGCAGGCTGGAGTGCAATGGTGCAATCTCGGCTCACTGCAACCACCACCTCCCAGGTTCAAGTGATTCTCCTCCGCCTCGGCCTCCCGAGTACCTGGGATTACAGGCACATGCCACCATGTCTGGCTAATTTTTGTATTTTTAGTAGAGATGGGGTTTCACCTTATTGTGGTCTCAAACTCCTGACCTCAGGTGTTCTATCTGCCTCAGCCTCTCAAAGTGCTGGATTACAGGCGTGAGCCACCATGTCCAGCCAATGTTTTGTATCTGAATAACTGTCTATGATAAGTAGAATCTTAATGTGGAAATCAGTGCTATTAAGTTTGGAAGAACTAGTTATTCACTTATTTCTTCATCTATTTGACAAATGTTTATTGAGTCCCTACTATGTGCTGAACATGAGGGCTACTATGATGAAAGAGAAAACTAATTCCTTTGAAGTCACTTGTGTTTTGTTGAGGGATACAGGAAGTTAAGTAGATGATTCTAATTTAGTATTTGATTTGATCTTTATATATATATTTTTTGAGGTGGAGTCTCGTTCTGTCGCCAGGGTGGAGTGTAGTGGCGAGATCTGGGCTCACTGCAACCTCCGCCTCCTGGGTTCAAGCGATTGTCCTTCCTCAGCTTCTCAAGTATCTGGGACTACAGGCACACTCCCCCACGCCCAGCTAATTTTTGTATTTTTAGTAGACATGGGGTTTCGCCATGTTGGCCAGGATGGTCTTGATCTCTTGACCTTGTCATCCACCTGCCTTGTCATACCTGCCTTGGCATATGTACATGGTGGCTTACGCCTATAATCCCAGCACTTTGGGAGGTTGAGGCAGACAGATCACAAGTTCAAGAGTTCGAGACCAGCCTGGCCAACGTGGTGAAATCCTGTCTCTACTAAAAATACAAAAATTAGCCAGGCACGGTGGCGTGCGCCTATAATCCCAGCTACTTGGGAGGCTGATGCAGGAGAATTGTTTGAAACAGTGGGGCGGAGGATGCAGTGAGCCGAGATTGAGCCGCTGCACTCCAACCTGGGTGACAGAGCAAGACTCAGTCTCAAAAAAAAAAAAAAGAAAACAGCTTTATTATTTGTATAGGGCATGATTTTGAATCTCTTTTTGGCTACGCCCTTCACAGTTCTTGGTTTGGGCAAGTCATTTAATGTCACTTTTTTAGTTTCTCTCTGGATTAATGATACAACTTAGCTGTTCTCACTGGGATGTTTGTGTTTCAGTCTTACGTGTTATTCAAGTGCTCCCTGGCTGGTGTTCAGTTATAGTTGGCATGGGCTATATTTGGTTTTACTGGCTAAGCAGTCTTAAGAGGAGCTTCATTATTTAGAAATTGAACACTTTGTTTTCTTTTCAAGCAATGCTTTCCCCCCCGCATAAAAAAAGCTTTCCTACTCAGCTTATCTAAACTTTCCCCACTCCCATCAGTGTTTCTGTGCAGATAATTGTACTCTGTTAGGCCTGATAGAAGGTGATGCTGGATGCAGGGTGTCCTGTCAGTCTCACACCGCACACACAGCAGCCCGAGATGGCACCTGGTCAGCCGTCTCCGTTTTTCTTTGTTATTGCATCATTGTCTTTTAAAACTCTGTTGTATGTCGGCTTTTCTCTGCAGACAGAGTAATTTTTTACATACCTCTGCCATTTCAAACACTATCCCTCTCTATACTTAGAGCATAGTGTCTGTAGGCTTCACGATGCCCAGTTCACCCATGGGAGGTTAGAGAAAGCTTTTTAGTATTGAGATGAGGTATAGATGTGTGCCCCTCCCCCTCTTCAGCTTTACTTCTGTCCATCCCAACTGAGATGATGAACCTGTTCAGAGTTTATCCTAATGTCCCATCTGGGCTCAGTATGAAACACTGGTGTCTGCCTTTAGTTACCACTGAATCCAAAGAGTTAAATAAAGATCTTGGCATCTTTTCTTTATTGCTTTCCCAACTGTAATATATATATATATATATTTTTTTTTTTTTTTTTTGAGACGGAGTCTGCTCTGTCACGCGGAGCTGGATGCAGTGGCCGGAATCTCAGCTCACTGCAAGCTCCGCCTCCATGGCGTTTTACGCCATTCTCCCTGCCTCAGCCTCCGGGAGATAGCTGGGACTACAGGCGCCGCCACCTCGCCCCGTAGGTTTTTTTTTATTTATAGAGACGGGTTTCACCGTGTAGCCAGGATGTCTCCATCTTCCTGACCTCGTGATCCGCCGTCTCAGCCTCCCAATCTGGGATTACAGGCTTGAGCCACCGCGCCCGGCTACCAATCTGTTATTTTTAAGCTCTTTCTGAGATCTCATGAGGTTTTCCTTGTTAATAGATTAGTCTGTTTTTCTTTTTTTTTTGTGTTGAGAGATTTCCTTTCCTTACCTCCCTCCTCCACTCCCTCCCTCCTCCCTCCCTCCCTCCCTCCCTCCCTCTCCCCCTTCTCTCCCTCCTTTCCTCCTTCCCTCCCTCCCTCCCACAGGGTCTCACTCTGTCACACAGGCTGGAATACAGTGGCGCGATCACAGCTTACTGCACCCATGACTTCCTGGGCTCAAGTGAACCCCCTACCTCAGCCTCCTGAGTAGCTGGGACCACAGGTGCACACCACCACGCCCAGCTGATTTTTGCATTTTTTGTAGAGATGGGATTTCACTATGTTGTCCAGACTGGTCTCGAACTCCTGGGCTCAAGTGATCCTCCCACCTCAGCCTCCCAAAGTGCTGGGATTATAGGTGTGAGCCACCACACCTGGCCTGGTTTGAGGATTTTCTAAATGTAAATTTTGGGAGAAAAGGGGCTTTTTATAGTTGAAGCATGACAGTCGTATTAACTTGTTTCATTTGGAGCTACAGGAATTTTTGTCATTGGAAGTAGGAATTACCTACTTGATAATGTAGGTGAGTACACTTTAGCTCCATTATTTGGGTGTGAGCTATGTCGATGTTAAGTTAGTGACTTGTTTGTGTAAGTGATCTTTTTTCTTTTTCATAGAGAAATAAGTCATACTGTGCCAGACATATCTATCCATGGCAATCTCTCCTCAGTCCACTGCTCTCTGGATCTGTATAAATACAAGCTGATCCGCGGCTTATTGGAGAACAACCTGGGAGAACCCATAGAGGAATTTATGCGGCCTTATGATTTACAAGATCCAAGAATTCATGTGAGTGAGATCTTATGTTCTTCTGTAACTCTCATAGTCTCGGCTGATGGTCACCCTGTGTATCTTTTCCTCAAACTCACCCGGAGAAAGAGGGTGGAGCAACAAGCAAATTAGATTTCTTGGCGTATTAACCTATTTTTAGGTTGGCATCATCAGCTATGGATTGACAGGCATTTTCCTTTTGTAGACTGTTCTGAGTGGAGAAGTATACACTTGCATGTGCTTCCTCATTGATATGGTGAATGTAAGTCTGGAGCTTAAAGATCCAAAAAGAAAAGAAGGTGCTGGGTCCCTAGCCAGGTATGCCTTTAATTATATTATTATACTGTTAGTAACAGTATCCAAATAATACACATGTTTTGCATTAACACGGAGCAGAGGTTGCAGAGTGGTGGCCCGCAGGTGGAATCTTGTCTGCATTGAAAAGTTCAGATGCATTGCTCTATCAGTCAACGTTGGTTAGGTTATGCTGTAGTAACAGACAACCCCAAATTATCAGTGGCTTAAAACAGTGAAGATCTTTTTCTGCCTCATACTGTGTGACCATTGTGGGTCTCAGGCTGCTCTGCTTGTTATAGTCGCTTAGGGTGACAGAGCAGCTAGTGTTTTGATGTACCAGAGAGAAAAACGAGCTCTGGAATTGTCTTGAATGGCAATTAAATGCTTTGGCAGACTTCGTGGAGCTAAAATGTGGTCCCACACAGGGTGATGGAGTCAGGAAGTCCTGTCTTGCTGTGTGTCTGAGTAGTTACGGGGTGGGAGATGCAGAACCACTTGATGTGCGGCACTGATGCCTCGCTGGCCATTTTCAAAGTTAGGGTCTGGGCACAGTGGCTCAGGCCTGGAATCCAGCACTTATAGGAAGCCAAGGCAGGAGGATTGCTTGAGGCCAGGAATTCCAGACTGGCCTGGGCAACATAGTGAGAGACCCTGTCTCTATAAAAAATTAAAAAACTAGCTGCACATGGTGGTGCATGCCTGTAGTCCCAGCTACTGAAGGAGGCTAAGGTGACAGGATCACTTGAACCAGGAGGTTGAGGCTGCAGTGAACCATGATCACACCACTGCACTCCAGCGTAGGCGACAGAGCTGAAACCTAGTCCCCCCCGGCCCCAAAAAAACGTTGCAGGATTTTATATAAAAGGTTTGTATTTAGCTTCTTTTGAAAAACTGGAAGCTTTGGCAATACTAGGTCCCTGTTCTCACTTGGAAACATCTGGAAGCGCAGTAGCAATTGCTCCCTTGAAATGGGACATATGCTTACCTAGTACTTCACTTATTTCTGTCACTTCCTTGGTCAATATAGATGTATGAATTCATGATTACTGGTGTTGAACTTTAAAGAGTGCGTTTCATACTTAATAACCTTTTCATTTTGATCTCTTATCAGCCCTGTAAGCTGGGCATACATCACTCCTCTTTTCCAGATAGAGTTTTTATGGCTAGCTTATGGTCGTATGACTGGGAAAGTGGTTTGGCATTTGAAAACAGCACTTCAAGGCCAATAATTCCCTGCTGAAGCACTCTGTCTTCTAGTTTGTCTTTCTGTTGAAAGTCCACCATGGTCTGTACCTAACTCAGCTGATGAGAGCATTGGTTACTGAAAGTGTGGTCTCAGATTGGTGGTCTTGTGAGCCAGCAATTTTATTCTTTCCTTTTCTTTTCTTTTTCTTTTTCTTTTTTTATTTTTTTTGAGACAGAATCTCTCTCTGTTGCCCAGGCTGGACTGCAGTGGTGCTATCTCGGTTCACTGCAACCTCCACATCCCTGGCTCAAGTGATCCTACCACCTCAGCCCCCACAAGAAGGTGGGACTACAGGCGTGAACCATCTCACCCAGCAATTTTTTGTGATGATTGGCTATGCCCTTAGTTTTTCTCAATATGGAATAATTCTGCATGTATTGTCATAATGGTACTGAGTAATTATGAATTCCTCATTGCAGCTTTCTCTGTTATAAAAAAACGATGGTTCCAAATGCATTTCCTCTTGGTAGATTAGTTGAATTATTCTCCATGTAAAGAGCATTATTTGTTCCCAGTACACTATAACAGTTTTACATAAACGGTTGGACAGACACTGGAGAGTGAAACATGCAGGCAAGCTAGAAGCTGACAGATGAAGGCCCGAGGGACCCTTGACATTCTTTGGGAATATACAGACTTCTTAGACTTCTGGTGGGTCGTGGGAATGATAACGGATCAAGAATATGTTAAACATGTGGTATTGTTACTTCTCATGCATTTCCTATAAGCAAGATCATCATTTTGGAACTGGAAAAGTAAGATCCAAGGCACAGTGACACTAACTCCATTTCGAGGAGTCTATTAACAAAATCAACAACAACAACAAAAAACTCAGAATGAAGGTTATTCTCCTTATGGGACTTAGATATATTTTTGATTTTGCTTTTGTTATCTTGAACTTACATACTTTCGTAAAATGGAAGACTTGTGTTTCACATTTTGCCTGCTTTCTTTTCTCTCTTTTAGATTTGACTTCAAGAAATGTAAACTGCTCTATGAAAGTTTTTCCAACCAAACCAAGTCCATTAACTTGGTTTCCCATTCCATGATGGCTTTTGACACCCGTTATGCTGGGCAGAAGACGAGCCCTGGCATGACGAACGTGTTCAGCTGTATCTTTCAGCCTGCTAAGAACAGCAGCACCACCCAAGGATCCATTCAGATTGAACTACATTTCAGGTAGCAGATCCAGACCCTTCTCTGCCTTTCTTTATGGAGACATTCCCTTTTGGGTCAAGTCTTTTTTGGCTTTAGAACATCAAAAAACCTAAGAATCGCTAGAAAGATAAACAGATAATGGCTTAATCAGTGCAGTGTACTGTATAGTAACATATTATTCCTATAATCTTGCAGTTTCATTTATTGGCCAAAAGATGTCTCTGTTGCCTTTAAAAATAAAGTAGTTCAGAATTGAGCCTTAAAATCAATCTCCTTGTAAACTCTAGACTATTTTAATTTGTAAAATGGCTTGGAGAAGGAAGAAATTATGCTTTTTTAAGGAAAAAAGTACAAAGACTTTTGGTCTTTACAAATAATGGAAGGGAAGGTGGGCTTGACTTGAATTACCCGTTTATTCAAGTCTTACTGACTCATTATCCATGTATATGTAGTTTTTACCGTTTTGAATTAGGTTATATTTTTCTTTCTGGTATTATGGGAGGCAGTGTTGTATATGGAAAGAACATATATTTTGGACTCAGACAGATCTGGGCTGAAAACCTTGCTCTCTCACTGTCTAGCTATGTGTCTTCAGACAAGTTGTTTAGCCCCTTTGAGCCTCAACTTCCTCTTATATAAAATAGAAAATTACCTATACCCACCACATGGGGTAGAGGTAATAATTAAAGTAATTCTGGCATATTGCTTGGCACAGTTGGCAGCTGTCATTGTTATTGCTGATATAACGTGTTATTTTATGATATACCATTTGCTGATGTTATGGCTGAACTTAGACCTTAAAACTGAAAAATTAGGCCTGATCTAAAGAAGTCTTTCAATGAAAACCCAAAAAGGAGACTTTCCCTTCTGTTAGTGCTTCATGTCATCAGACATGTTGTTAAGTATAAACCACTAAGTAAAAAGATTGTGAAAAACTTTGTGGTTAAGCAAAAAACAGAACAAAAAGTCGTCAGGATTATTCTTACATGTTTCTGTATGCCTGACATTTCAATGTGCTGTTCAGAATTCCCCAGGGTTTAGGTTTTGTTTTGTTTTTCGAGAGAGGTCATGATTTCTTCATATGCCTTTAGGAAGTCTAGCAGAGTAGACATTTATGCTTTTGTATGAACTTTAAAAAATTCAGGAGTAGGAATCCTAATTGCCTCCTATTGGGCCTCGCCATGAGCCAGGCACTTTAGCTATGCTTAGTGAAATCCTGACAAGTCTGCAAAGGGGGTGACTTCTTCATTTTGCAGTTTCCAAGTTAGAAACTTGGAGAAGGGTTAGTTCACTCTTCTGAGGTCACACAGCTAGTAGGTCAGGAAATCAGAGGTCAAACCTGGGTCTGTGATGTTAAAGCCAATGACGTTTCCAACAGATTTCTCGTCATTGGGCTGATTGCAGTCATGTGATAAGATGGTTGCATTTTGCAGTTCATTTGGTTGAAGTTTGAACAAGAGGCTGGCATCTGTTTGGTCCATCTGGAGAAACATTTCTTTTTTTTCTTTTTTTTTTTTTGTGTTTTTTTGAGACGTAGTCTCACTCTGTTGCCCAGGCTGGAGTGCAGTGGCACGATCTCCGCTCACTGCACCCTCCGCCTCCCAGGTTCAAGCGATTCTGCTGCCTCAGCCTCCTGAGTAGCTGGGACTACAGGCGCCTGCCACCATGCCTGGCTAATTTTTGTATTTTTAGTAGAAACGGGATTTCACCATATTGGCCAGGTGGCTGTCAAACTCCTGACCTTGTGATCTGCCTGCCTCGGCCTCCCAAAGTGCTGGGATTACAAGTGTGAGCCACCACACCCAGCCGGGAAACATTTATTTTTGAGTTTACTTTATTATTATTAATCTGGCTTCCTAGACTGTCAGGTAGTTGTCTTCTTCTTACCATATTTTTAATATACAGGGGGCCTGGAAATATTTATGTATTATAGGTGTATAATTTATTGGAGTCAAATCATAAAGCCTTACCTTGGCTCTTACTAACAGAAATACTATTGTTAGCGAGAGGAGTGAAATGTTCTTTTGATGGGAATTTTTGAACGCCTTTCGTGTCTGAAGAATTACTCTTCTGTTGGGATCTTGTGTGTCAAATATAAATCACTTCACAGTGTTTAAAGGCTTGAAATATTTTCCAGAAAAGGGATCCAACACACTGTGACTTTCCAGTTAAATACAGAACTCTGACAATCTATGTTCAAAATGGGGTGGAAACATTTTACTGAGGGCAACATTTTTTCTCCGTTACAAAAGAGTAGAGTGTTTCTGTGAAAAATGCTGTGTCTGTAAGAAGGAGCCATGCATCATGATGCCCTTTTACTGGAGGCAGTGAGCCAGGTTTAGGAGAAATGAGAGAGCAGAGAAACCAGCTTTAGAAATATTTCAAAGTTAGGTTTTCCCAAATAGGAGTACCTTTTAGGGCAGGGAACCAGGTACATGTAGTAGCTAGAACCCCAGAGTCTCTCTTGGGCTTACGGAACTAAGTTCAACCCAGAAAACCCCTTTGAAGTGCTCCAGCCCCTGTTTCTCTTGTCCTGCTCATCTGAGGCCTATCCATTAGTAGGCCGGGCCTGCTGATGTGCTAATAGGGCCTGGCCGAAGCCCCTGCCTGCATCGTGGTTTGAGGTCAGGCCTGAGAGTCCCCTTTGGGTTTTCACTTCAAATGTAGACTTTGGAGAAATGGCAACTTGTCCCCCCGCCCCCACCCCAACTCTACCTCTAGATTGCCTAGGGGACATTTATCCCTGGTAAATGTCATCTTACTTGTTCTCCTCAGGCCAAAAGATCTGGGCTGTCAGGTCAATTTCAGCTAGAGAAACAATCTAGTACTAGTGTGTATAAACTTAGTATTATTTATAAAGAAGTGATCCTAGGTGTCAAAGAAGGAGTGCCTCATTGATCTTCTTGAAATAGCCCATAGGGAAAGAAAGTGACATTTCTCAAATATCTGCTATGTGCTTGGTGCTTTATTTCTTATCATATTAATATTCTTCATTTTATAAGTGGGGAGACAGGCTGAGCGAAGGTAGGTGACTTTCTTAAGATAACACAGCTCGTAAATGGCAGTATTTAAGTCTGCGTCTCTGACTTCAAAGCCTGTGCTCTTTACCATAGCAGAGTTTCTTGACCTTAGCACGATTGACGTTTTGGGTCAGATAATTCCTTATTATGGGGCTGTCCTGTACATTGTGGGATAGTTAACAGCATCCCTAGCCTCTACCTATACTGCATACTAATAGCAACCCCCTCTAGTTGCAATTGCAATTAAAATGTGAATTAAAAATGTCTCCAAGGGCCCAGTGCAGTGGCCCACACCTGTAATCCTAGCACTTTGGGAGGCTGAGGCAGGAGGATCACTTGATCCCAGGAGTTTCAAGTTACAGTGAGCTATGATTTTGCCACTGAATTCCAGTCTGGACAACACAGTGTGACCCTGTCTCTGAAAAAAGAAAAAAAAAAAAAAAGAAAGAATGTCTTCAGAGGAGCAAAACCATCTGATTGAGAACCTCTGAGCTATGCTATCTATGCTGCTTTCTTATAAAATGTTCCTTGTTTAAAAATATGATTAACTTATTACACTGAATGTGTTATTAAACCAGTAATACACTGAATGTGTTATTCAACCAGTGTTCAAAGTTTACTGATACTCAAAGCAGACAGTTTAGAAAATACTGGAATACCACCTGCCAAAACCGAGCAGCACATTTGCAGGTTATTGAAATACCATGTTTCTTTTTTCCTATTTAGTTTCTCCTGTCTTCTTTTTATAGATCTACCAAGGATTCCTCCTGCTTTACAGTAGTTCTCAACAATCTCCGTGTGTTTCTCATATTTGACTGGCTACTGTTAGTCCATGATTTTCTCCACACTCCCAGTGATATTAAGAAACAAAATCATGTTACTCCTTCTCGCCACCATATCTCTAGCAGCGAATCTGCTATAGTTCCCAAAACTGTGAAGAGTGGAGTAGTTACCAAGCGGTCTTCCCTTCCTGTGTCCAATGAAAGGCACCTGGAGGTCAAGGTCAATGTAACAGGTGATTATATGTCGGTGTGATTCATTGGTGCTTAGTTTGGATGTTAGACTCAATATCTGTGTTACAGGATGATTTCTGTTTTGCCTCCCATTTTTCACATGAGCACTTACACATTTGCCTCTTTTACAGACCTGAAAGCATCAGAGGTCTTGGCCTCTATTTTCAGGTGGGAGCTGCCTGGCCCACTGAAGGCTGTGGGGTTGCTTGTCCCTGCCCCCTGCCTGCCTAGTGCTTGTGCATGGCCCGAGCACCCGCCTGGGCAGCGGTCTTTTTTTTCCAGTGTATGGTCTGTCTTCAATTTGCTGTTTGATCTTTAGGGCCCTAGCAGATGTGGTTTATGGAGTTTAGGCAAGTTTAGTATGTGAAAACCTCAGTTTTGAAGATAAGTAAGTGAGGGGATTTTTGTTTTCATTACAAAAGAATATTTTCTTTGTATAGATGGATTTACTATGGCTTTTGTTGACTAGCGAACTCATCTAGTATATCATCTGTATGTATTTGTGTATTTATTGTTACGTTTCTGATACCTGTACCTGCTTCTCAATGATTCTGATGAAGCTGGCTTAGCACAATGCGTTTTACATGAGTTCGGTTACAAAAGCTTGATCTATATATGGTTTTTGATAAAAACACAGTGTAAAGCAGAGTGAATTTACTATTAAATATATACAAATAACTTGAAAACTTACCAATTTCAAAAATCTCGACATTAAATTGGTCTACGTTCTTTG
The DNA here is from genome assembly GCF_001698545.2 of Rhinopithecus bieti. Classification (NCBI taxonomy): domain Eukaryota; kingdom Metazoa; phylum Chordata; class Mammalia; order Primates; family Cercopithecidae; genus Rhinopithecus; species Rhinopithecus bieti. The sequence continues at coordinate 2,889,857 of NW_016808946.1, forward strand.
TAAACAACCTTGTAAATAGCTACTTAGATGCATAGTGCCTGGCCAACGTTAGTACCTGAGTCATCTTCCTGGAATTTTCAATCAGGTCATCACTTAGAGAAAGGATGATTTTGTGAACTGCTGAATATCTCCTAGGCCTCCCAGGAGGACTGGGGTGCAGTTTCTCTATCTAGTTTAGAAATACTCTAAAGAGAGAAATCACATCCCAGTCTTTCCTGCTGCTGCAGGGCTCTGTTGGCTTAGCTGCACATGGCCAGATGCAGAGTATTGGTTCAGGATGACGGTGTTAGTAAATGTCAGCAGACATTTTGCAGAACAAATCTTACTGGTTCATGTTGTAGCCTGGTGGAAATGTGCCGCCTCGTTTGCAACAGCCTCTGGTGTTTTCCAGCTTCCCAGCTTTGGCTTGATTGACAATGTTGTCCTTTCCAGGCACGGAGTTTGTGGTCGTTGAAGATGTGTCCTGCTTTGACACCAATGCCATTATTCTGAAAGGCACCACAGTGCTCACCTATAAGCCCCGGTTTGTTGATCGCCCCTTTTCAGGAAGTTTGTTTGGCATCGAGGTAAGAAGTCTATGTGTTGATCACAGCACTGCATGTTGGCTCACGAGAAAAGCATCTGGAAGATAATTTTACCTCTTAAACTTTCATTAGGGGAAGTAATTCATGGAATTGGAAGACCCTTGCCCTCCTGTTTGTTTTCTCCCCAAATCTCCCTGGCTGTTCTAATGCATGAATTCAGTCTCCCTGTGTTAGGCTGTAAATATGCAGAGGGCATTTGCCTCTTTCTCTTACACCCTTTCTTCCTCAAGAAGTTCAAGGAGACTTCTTCAGTCCCCACTGCCCTGTTAGGCCCCTTGTTGTGCCCTCTCATTCTGCAGACCTCATGCATGAAGGTGAGGCCGTGGGTCTCATTTCCCCTGCATCCCCCTCCTCACCTGGAGTGCAGCCCTCTGAAGAGCTAGGGCTTTGGGAAGGGAAACCTATTTATACAAAGTGCTAAGGATCTTATATGTTATCCTTTCAGGAATACCTGATCTATAAAAGGGCGGCTCTGCAGAGTCCTGCCTGGCTGAAGGGAATGCATGGATAATAGTGGTGCTTTAGGCTCTCATGTCATCTCATGAAGAAGATAATTTGTGCTGGAGTGGCCTTTGTAGCTCGAAAATGCCATGATGCAATGTTAGGCCAAAAGTGCTTTGTCTCTTGTTAAGCCATGCGGTGTGGAGACAGAAGGGGAACCGTGGCAAGTTCTTGTTTCTATCAGATGTTTGTACTTGACTCATGTCAACTCACATTCCCCATGCCATACTGTTAGCATACTTGGTCAGGGTTCCTTTTGCTTTATGATTAGACTTTTCATGCCCTTTTCTTTCCAGTGGTATTGCTCAAAGTTTGAATGAATAAAATTTATTTTCACTGTTAGGAGTATGTGGTTTATGGTTTTGAGACAAGCATAGTGGAATAAGGCCTGTAGGGACTCTACTTCTTGACCGCTTGTTTCTCTCTTGTAAAGAAACCTCCGTTTGAGAGGAAGGATTTGCATGCTGGTGTGATGTGAGTTGATCATGAAATTGTAATTCATCTGCCTTCCAAGCCACCACAATACTAGCTTTGAATGGAGAATCTTGGTGATTGATTAATGAACTGTCAGGTACAGTTGGGTTTTGTGTAGCAGAAACCCCTGAAGGAAAAAGGAAAATGAAACTTTTCTGCTCTAAAGTCTTAGGACAACTACATGGCAAAATATTTGAGATCGCTGGAAACTCCTTTCAGTCCTGCCTTTTAGACAGCACAATTGGGTCTGAATTTTAAGACCAGCTTGATAAATCATTGGGGGAGAATTTATAGCTTAAGAATTTTGAATTTTGAATATGGCGAAGGACCTTGGTGTCACATGTTTTTCAACAGCACTAGGGTGTGCCCCAGAAAGGTGGTGGAGGGGGTGAAGGAGTAAGAAGGACCCAAGTGATTGCTGTTTCCTTTCCTCTGCGTTCTTCCTAAGCATGCAAAACAATTTGGTCCTAGAATTGGAGTCCTTTCTCCCTCTCTCCCTTCTTTCTCTCTCCCAGTGAATGTAGTTATTTTTTAACCTTTTATTATAGAACATTTCGAACATATACAAAGTAAACAGAATAATATCATGAACTCCATATGTACCTATCACCCAGCTTTAATAATGTTTTTGTTTTTAATTATGAAAATATCATGGGGAGGGAAAATAACCTATCAGAAATTGTATATGATTTCTGTGGACATTTTGGTGTGTTTCTTTCCTTCAAGCTGGGGAGTAACACGATTTTGGGTTGTATTTTCACATAGTCTGTGTTGTAACTGTCTTCTTACAATCCGTGTGGTCTTTTTTGTCATTTTTTAAATGGCTGCAAATACTCCATTGAGTAGATGTGATATAACCTTGGCTGCTCTTAGTTTTTTTTTTTTTTTTTTTTTTTTGAGACAGAGTCTCGCTCTGTCGCCCGGGCTGGAGTGCAGTGGCTGGATCTCAGCTCACTGCAAGCTCCGCCTCCCGGGTTTATGCCATTCTCCTGGCTCAGCCTCCGAGTAGCTGGGACTACAGGCGCCTGCCACCTCGCCCGGCTAGTTTTTTGTATTTTTTTTTTTTTTAGTAGAGATGGGGTTTCACCGTGTTAGCCAGGATGGTCTCGATCTCCTGACCTCGTGATCCGCCCATCTCGGCCTCCCAAAGTGCTGGGATTACAGGCTTGAGCCACCGCGCCCGGCCATGCTCTTAGTTTTTTTTAACTATTAAATAATGGTTTAGTGAATCTTTTTTTTTTTTGCTAGTTCCTAGAGAGAAGTAGGATTATTGGATCAAAGGGTGTGAGATTCGTAAGGCTTTTGGGATGTATTGCTAAACTGCCTTTTCCTCTGGGTGAACCACTGCCTATGCTCTCGGCAGTGGTGGGGGGGGGGGGGGCGCCCCTTCCCAGAATTTTTTTCGCAAGTTGTTACGGGTCTTGGGATAACACATGGCCAATGGCTTCTGAGTTAGCCTCTTTGTGCTGATAGTTGGACCCTTCCTCAATCAGACGTTAATTCTCGCCATATTGCATTTCATTCTCTAGGTGTTTTCATGCCGACTGGGGAATGAGCATGATACAGCTCTTTCAATTGTGGATCCCGTACAAATTCAAGTGGAGCTGGTGGGGAATTCTTCTTATCAAAATAGTTCAGGATTGATGGATGCATTCAATAGTGAAGATTTCCCACCTGTCCTGGAGGTAATGATGGAAAATTTGTGCAATATGTTGATACGCTCTCAAACACTTGCCTATGCAGGCGCACTTACTTACTCTGAGCCCAACAACCTCTTTTTTTTTTTTTGAGATGGAGTGTCGCTCTGTCGCCCAGGCTGGAGTGCAGTGGCGCAATCTCGGCTCACTGCAGGTTCACGCCATTCTCCTGCCTCAGCCTCCCGAGTAACTGGGACTACAGGCACCCGCCACCACGCCCGGCTTATTTTTTGTATTTTTAGTAGAGATGGGGTTTCACCATGTTGCCAGGATGGTCTCGATCTCCTGACCTCGTGATCTGCCCGCCTCGGCCTCCCAAAGTGCTGGGATTACCCATGTGAGCCACTGCACCTGGCCCCAACAACTTCTTAGTTACTTTAGCACATACAGCATAAATATGACATTGTTTCTGTCCTAGAAGATCCTACAGTCTTGGGGAGGATAAAAGTCCTGAGTTGTCTTGTATAATCTTGAAGTTCTATAGAAGCTTATAGAAAGCAGAACTCAGCATAGGTAGGAATCTTGAGTGAGACTCCACATAAGGTGGATTTGGGAGGAAGGGTACGATGTAAATAATCAGAGAGGATGAGAGAGAGCATTCCAAATGAATAACCTAAATTGAGTGGAAGCAGGACGATCTAACTAGAGCAAAGAACTATGTAGGGAAGTAAGGAGGATTCAAGGTGAAGCAAGGGAAGGCAGGCTTGAGAATTGGGCATTTGATTTCCTTGGTTGAATGGAGATAATCAGTCCATTTGAACCATAGGAGGTTAAAAGAGAAAAGCCATTCTGATATGTATGTATGTATGTATGTATGTATGTATTTAGTTTTTTGAGATGGAGCCTCGCTGTGTCGCCCAGGCTGTAGTGCAGTGGTGCGATCTCGGCTCACTGTAAGCTCCACCTCCTGGGTTCACGCCTTTCTCCTGCCTTAGCCTCCCAAGTAGCTGGGACTACAGGTGCCCGCCACCATGCCTGACTAATTTTTTGTATTTTTAGTAGAGATGGTGTTTCACCTTGTTAGCCAGGATGGTCTCGATCTCCTGACCTCAGGATCTGCCCGCCTCGGCCTCCCAAAGTGCTGGGATTACAGGCATGAGCCACCATGCTCGGCCGGTCTTTTTTTTTCCCTCCCAGGAAAAAAAAAATTAATTAATAAAACACCATTTTCAGACATTGAGACAGCCATCCAGAGTGCTCATTTGTGCACTAGTCTGGTTTTAGTGTCTGCACTGCCTGTACCAGAGGTAGCTGTACTGCTCATTTCTCAGGAAGACTGAATTTCAGGAAATAGTGTCAAACTTGACTCATTTAAGCTATGTTTGAATAAAGAAGAGATAAATTTTGTTGGTTGGTCATTTTGTTTGAGAGATTTAAAAAATTAAATAGATCCATGCAAAAGGGATTAAGAAATGTTGCTGATAGGTGCTCCTTTCTCCCCCAGAGCCATCTTTGGTCCTCTGCTTTAATGATTAATATACTTGTATGAAAATCATCCTGCTGAAATACTAATTGCTCTAGTAATTATCCTAGCTTAGTATTTTTTACGTGGTGCAGGTTTGTGACCATTTGACCTCATAGTTGAGGCATATTACCTTATGGTTATTAGTGCTTAATTTCAAGATCTTTGCAATCTTTTAAATGAGAAATTTGGTGCAGAATCTGTTGGACTTTTAGAACTTGAAATAGGAAATACATCTGTAAGTGATACGGATGCAAAACCAATGCAGCTTTAAAAAATTGCTACCTTTTTTACATTTTGTTAGATTCAGTTACAAGCCCTGGATATCAGACTGTCCTATAATGATGTTCAGCTATTTCTTGCCATTGCAAAATCCATCCCAGAGCAAGCTAATGCTGCAGTGCCAGACTCAGTGGCCCTGGCGTCAGACTCCGTTGGCAGTTACCTTCCAGGTGCATCTTGCATTGGAGAGGAAATCAGAGAAGGGACAAGACACACCTTAGATCCTGTCTTGGGTAGGTGTTTAACTATAAAACTCACTCAGTCTTGCTAATAACGCTTCTTCTTTTTGACTCTTAAAATTCTCTTTTGCACAATTAAATTGTTCAGAGTTTAATTGTATGTCATTCAGTATAACTGTAAGTCCTAAGTATGACTCTCTCATTTTTTAAAATTTAAAGACCAACAAAACATCCCTAACCAACTACTCCACTATTTTTCCTCTTTCAGTTTTTTCCAGAGTTACCTGGATAATGCCAAAGTTGAGTTTTAAGCTTTGAGAGTTCTCCTCTGAAGTTATATGAGTAACACTAAGTTTTATTTTTAAACTTTTATTATTAATTTATTAGTTTATTTTGAGACAGGGTCTTGCTCTGTCACCCAGGTTGGAGAGCAGTGGTGTGATCATAGCTCATTGCAGCCTCAAACTCCTGGGCCCAAGCTGTCTTCCCTTCTCAGCCTCCTGAGTAGCTGGGAGGGACTACAGGTGTGTGCCACCATGCCTCACTAAGTTTTAATATTTTTTTGTAGAGATGGGGTCTTGCTATTTTTCCCAGGCTGGTCTTGAGTTCCTGATCTCAAGTAGTCCCCCTACCTTAGCCTCCCAAAGTGTCGGGATTACAGGTGTGAGCCACTGTGCCCACCCCTAATTTTAAGCTATTTAAAACACAGGGGAAAATGTGGGGGCCAGATGGCAGAATGAAGGGGCCAGAAGGGAAATAGACCTTTCCCCCCAATTCCTGGCAAGGACATCACTTTAAAAAAACAGTCAATATGAGGAAAAGACTCAAAGATTTCAGGGTACACTTGATCGAACTCTCCAATTAGGAGTCCAGTTTTGCTTAGAGAAATGAAATGTTTTAGTCACAGGTTTTTGAATTTCTTTTCTTTTTTTCTAAAATTAATTTGTAAATTAATTTACGTAAAATTATTTATGAAAATTATATGCTATTTGTTTCCTAGAGTTACAGCTGGCTAGGCTGCAGGAGCTGGGATTCAGCATGGATGATTGTCGCAAAGCTCTTTTGGTGTGTCAAGGTAATTTGAACAGGATTCTGTTACCCATTGTTTATCTTGATGATATGCTTCCTTCCCATTTCCTCTCTTGCTGCCACAAGGCGACTTAGAGAGCTGAGTGTGTTTGGAGGACCCTTTATGTGTCTTCTCTGGACTGCATATCATCTTAGGTCAGTAATAATAATGTCGCCCAGGCTGGAGTGCAGTGGCGCCATCTCAGCTCACTGCAGCCTCTGCCTACCCAGTTCAAGCCATTCTCCTTCCTCAGCCTCCTGAGGACCTGGGGTTATAGGCATGCACCACAACACCTAGGTAATTTTTGTATTTTTAGTAGAGATGGGGTTTCACCATGTTAGCCAGACTGGTCTCGAACTTCTGACCTCAAGTGATCTGCCCACCTTGGCCTCCCAAAGTGCTGGGTTTACAGGTGTGAGCCACTGTGCCCGGCATACCCCCTTGTACTTCTAATCAGCCTCTCAATATGAACCTGTCCCAGACCTAACCCTTGGTTTCTCCAAAAGCCATGCTCCTCACTCCCTCTTAACCATCTCCTTTCATGACACCAGCACTCACTCATATACTCAAAAGAAGAATCTAGAAGTCATGCTCAGTTCTTCTCTTTCCCTCACCCCTGTGAGGGAATGACAGGCAGCAGTCTTTTATAGTAGATAAGAATTTGGGCTCTGAGGCTGGATGCAGTGGCTCATGCCTGTAATCCCAACACTCTGGGAGGCAGAGGCAGACAGATCGCCTGAGATCAGGAGTTTGAAACCAGTCTGGCCAATATGGTGAAACCCTGTCTCTACCAAAAGTACAAAAAAAAAAAAAAA
>NW_016808946.1:2899263-2906915 GCF_001698545.2 Rhinopithecus bieti
GGGGGGGCCCCTTTTTTGGCTTTTTTTTTTTTTTTTTTTTTTTTTTTTTGGGGGGGCCCTTTTTTTTTTATTTTTTTTTTTTTTTTTTTTTTTTTTTTTGAGGCAGAGTTTCGCTCTCGTTGCCCAAGCTGGAGTGCAATGGTGCGATCTTGGCTCCCTGCAGCCTCTGCCTCCTGGGTGTAAGTGATTCTCCTGTCTCACCCTCCCGAGTATCTGAGATTACAGGCACATGCCACCATGCCCAGCTAGTTTTTTGTATTTTTATTAGAAATGGGATTTCACCATGTTAGCCAGGCTGGTCTCGAACTCCTGACTTCAGGTGATCTGCCCGCCTTGGCCTCCCAAAATTCTGAGATTACAGGCGTGAGCCACCATGCCCAGCCTCTCTTTGGTAATTTTTATTCCTTTTTTTTTTTTTTTGAGATGGAGTCTCGCTCTGTTGCCAGCCTGGGGTGTAGTGGCACAATCTCAGCTCACTGCAACCTCTGCCTCCCGGGTTCAAGCGATTCTCGTGCTTCAGCCTCCTGAGTAGCTGGCATTACAGGCACCTGCCACCATGCCCAGATAGTTTTTGTTATTTTTAGTAGAGACAGGATTTCACCATGTTGGCCAGGATGGTCTTGATCTCCTGACATCATGATCCGTCCACCTCGGCCTCCCAAAGTGCTGGGATTACAGTCATGAGCCACTGCACCCGACTGGTAATTTTTATTTCTTTAGTAGATAAAACTTAATTCCATCAGTAATGAATATGATAATAGCAACTAATGTTTATCTGTAATGTAGATAATAGCAGATGATGTTTATTACATGCCAGGCTTCACTCTGAGAACTTTCCATGTACTCATTCTTCGCTCTTCCTGTCAGTCCTTTTAAGTGGGTGTTGTAGGGCACAAAGAGGTCAAATAACTTGCCCAAGAGCCAGCAGCTGGTAAGGGCGGAACAGGACCTGAAGCCGAGCCATCTTGCTCTGGAGCCCATGCCCTCAACCACTTACACTGTCCCTGGTACTGGCCTCTGGTGACTTACAAGTATGGGGTGACATTGCTTCTCTTTTCTTTTTTGGGAGGAGGGAGACTTCAGCAACCTGGTTGTATTCAAGAGGCAATTAGTAATGGTTATATATTACACACATGCAGTTCTCACATTGGTCTGTGTTCTCAAGGCATTTGCGTTTGGTTGAGAAGGCACATTATACACAAAGTAAGATATTTGAGAACAATTACAAAGCAGCACATCAATATATTTGCAAAACTACATAGTGAAGATTAAGTACTTAGGTACCAAGTGGCACCGTGTCTGGATCCTCTCCTGTCCTCTTCTCTCCTCTCCTTCAACAGATGGCATGGTAGAGAGGGATGGCTTCCTGGAGGCATTTTGGGCCAGATCATGAAAGGTGTGGTAAATTTGAGTGGAAGGTGTGCAACAAAATGTTTGCTTAAAAGCAGGATTACTATTATGCTGGGATTCCTTCCCACCCCCTACCCCTACCCCCCCCACCCTCCTTTTTTATTAAGTCCAAGAATACTTCTGGGATCAAGGCTCTCCTGGCTTCCCAGTAGATCTCTAGAGAATTTTATTTCTCTCTTTCCTCTGTGAGTGGCCAGGGTAGCTGTGGAAGCTGGTAGAACTGATCACGTCTTAATTTCTTTGAAGGCCAATTGAAAAAGGCAGCAAGTTGGTTGTTTAAGAATGCGGAACCTCTGAAGTCTCTTTCCTTGGCCTCCACCAGCCGAGATGGCCCAGGGGCTGTGGCAGCGCCATTGCTCTCTGGCGTGGAGATCAAAGCCGAGAGTGTGTGCATCTGTTTCATCGATGACTGCATGGACTGTGATGTTCCTCTCGCTGAACTCACCTTTTCCCGTGAGTGTCGCCCTGGTTTTCAGATTCATCTTGAATATTTTCAGTCATTGCTGAATTATTTGGAGCCTTTTTTTTTTTTTTATGTCATTCATACTCTACTTAGTCATTTGGGTGAAATTTAGATAATAGTTTTACATATGTTTTTCATTATGTATATTTTAAAGCAACTTTTATTTGCCATATGTGACCTTCAGCCTATAGCTTGGGAATAGGAATGGTCTTTGATAAAATTTCCATTGTATTAACATCTCTAGCTAAATAATTCCTGATCTCTTCATTTTCTTATCTTTTATGTATCTAAAGATAGTAGTGAATACTGCTAGACATTTAACAGATAAGCTCAGAAAATAATGGTTCTGTTGTATTATCTCTTGAAAATCAAAAACAAGAATCTTACTCGAAAGTGTACTTCTGAATCTCCACCACAGGGCCGTGTGAGGGGTAAAACACTATTTATATGTGAGCTGTCCTTTGCTAGAGTAGGGACCAAAGTAGGAGTACTCTGTCCTTTTTTTTTTTTCCCCCCCAAAGGTGAGGTCTTTCTTTGTTGCCCAAGGTGGGTCTCAAACTTGGGGGCTCAAGCAGTTCTTCTGCTTCCCGAGTGGCTAGGATTGCAGTGGTTCACCACCACTTCTGGCGGGAGTACTTTATCCTTATGTGCATCACTGCAAGCAGTGTGAGGTTGAGGTCTTTTTTTGAGACGGAGTTTCGCTCTTGTTGCCCAGGCTGGAGTGTGGTGGTGCAACTGGCTCACCACAACCTCTGCCTCCTGGGTTCAAGAGATTCTCCTGCTTCAGCCCCCCAAGTAGCTGGGATTACAGGCATGCGCCACCACGCCCGGCTAATTTTGTATTTTTAGTAGAGACAGTTTCTCCATGTTGGTCAGGCTGGTCTCGAACTCCTGATCTCAGGTGATCTGCCCGCGTCAGCCTCCCAAAGTACTGGGATTACAGGCATGAGCCACCGCGCCCAGCGAGGTTGAGGTTTTGAGGAGAGTAAATGAAAATGTCACTGCCCTGTTGAGTAACTTTCCATTGTTTCGATCTTGCCAACCTCTTCTTCCTTCAGGTAAACTTTGCTTCTGGGGCTTGAATCTGGCCTCTTGCACATTACAGAGCTTGCCCTTTCCCTGTGCTTCTAAGGCACCACCAGGGCTGCTTGGTTAAAAGTAACAACTGGAATTTTGACTGTTTCCATGAATATCTTTTCTTCTGAGACTAATTAGTTGATTTCTTATTTTTCTATGGCAATCTTAAAATTTTGAGCTAATATTTATCAGAGCATGTTCTCTAGTCAGTCTGCCCATTATTCAGGTAGAAATATCTTTTTTTTTTTTTTTTTTTTTTTGAGGCTGAGTCTTGTTTTGTTGCGAGGCTGGAGTGCAGTGGTGCTATCTTGGCTCACTGCAACCTCTGCCTCCCGGGTTCAGGCGATTCTCCTGCCTCAGCCTCCCAAATACCTGGGATTACAGGCCCCTGCTACCACGCCCGGCCAATTTTTATATTTGTAGTAGAGATGGGGTTTCACCATGTTGGCCAGGATGGTCTCAATCTCCTGACCTCATGATCCGCCCACCTTGGCCTCCCAAAGTGCTGTGATTACAGGCGTGAGCCACTGTACCTGGCCAGAAATATGTTTTTTATGTTCCCACAGGCTTTGGGAATGCCTGGGTGCCAGGACTGGCACTGTGGGAAGGCAAGTGAGGCACTTGCCTCAGGCACAGAGTTTAAGAGGGTGCCAAAAACTCAGCCATGGAGGTAAATAATATTTCAGTGCCATATTTTTAAAACTTGATGCAAAAAAATACATGATGAACAAAATATCAGAATGTTGTGTGCTCTCCTTCGCAAGTATTAGCTCTAACGTTTCTTTAATGTCATTTATCTGCAAAAGGCAGTTTTGGTTGCTCCTGCCCTGCCGTGCAGTAAGGTTTGCTTTCATTGCAGGTCTGAATTTTCTTCAGCGTGTAAGAACTAGCCCTGAAGGCTATGCCCACTTCACTCTTTCTGGAGATTATTATAACCGTGCTCTTTCAGGTCAGTATAAAGCATATGTTATCATGGGATTTAAAAAATAAATTTAAATGTTTGCCTGGACCTATTGCTACATAAATTTTACATGAAGAAAAGGGCAGGAGTGGGGTGGGACAGGGAAAGATGAAAAGCAAGTAGACTGCATAAACACAGAAAATAAAGATTTTCTGTTGTGCTAAAAACATATCTGATATGTTGCAACTAAAAGATATTTTGGCTGAGGCGGGGGAATCACTTGAACTCGGGAGGTGGAGGTTGCAGTGAGCTGAGATCGCGCCACTGCTCTCCAGCCTGCATGACAGAACAAGACTGTCTCAAAAAAAATTTTTTTTAAAAAAGATGTTTTTATAGCTAATTCTTTTTGATCCTGCAGTTTGGCTTATTCTAGAATATGCCATTGCTCAATAGTGAAGGATCATTTATTTGGCCCTGAGAGTAGCTAAATTTCAAGGGAGATTTATGCCCACAAACTTTTTTTTTTTTTTTTGAGATGGAGTCTCACTCTCTCACCCAGGCTGCAGTGCAATGGCATGATCTTGGCTCACTGCAGCCTCTGCCTCACGAGTTCAAGTGATTACCCTGCCTCAGCCTTCCAAGTAGCTGGGATTACAGGCGCCTGCCACCATGCCCAGCTAATTTTTTGTGTTTTTAGTAGAGATGGGGTTTCACCAGGTTGGCCAGGCTAGTCTCGAACTCCTGACCTCAGGTGTTCCACCTGCCTCAGCCTCCCAAAGTGCTGGGATTACAGGCGTAAGCCACAGCGCCAGCCAAGCGTTTTAAACCTCGAGTCCCCTCACTCCCCACTGGGTTCGTTTGTTTTATTTGAATCTACTGAGTCGGTGACACTGTATATTCTGCCCTACCTACTCTTTAAAAAAAACAAAAACAAACCACTGTTGATCAGAGCACGCTGTTTTTTGGGAGACATAAACCTCAATAATACCGCAAGCATTTTCAGGTTTCTTTCCTTCCATTTGAAAGACCAAGGTAAGAGCCTATACAGGTTGAAATTCAGAAGCCATAATATATTAGGGCCAAGTGGTTTGAGCAGTGAACTTTTTTGCCTTAAGAGAGCTGAAAGAAGCTCTCATCGGAATTGGTAGTAGGCATGGACAGAGTAAGCAGAGTAGAGCTGGGCAGTCCAAGGTGTAAACCTCCGACTGCCTGCTCCCTTTGATTTCAATAAGAAATAAAGCCTTGATTTGTTGTGCTGCTACTGAGTGTTCTAGAGTATTTATCACATTTAATTTTATGTTAGTTAACATTTTCCCTTTGTAACAGATTCACTTAAAGCTAACGCCCTTATTTCTTCATTGTTCAAAATGTTTCACTTTAGAATAATGGCCCAAGTCTTTCTGAGAGAAACTCTTGCATGTGGGAGCTATTTTTCTGAGAATGATTTGTTTTCTTAGGCCAAATATTGCTTACTTTTAAAGTTGTATGAATACATTCAGGTCACTAAATGTCAAATGGTGTAAGGAGACTAATGTACCTACTGTGTGTTACATACTGGTTTGGATTTGTTCAATGGCTGATTGTGTGAGTCTATTTAAAGATCTGTTAAAAATTAACTGGCTTTGAAAAGTTGAGTCTTTTAAGTCACAGTGATGAACCATTTTTCACACCCAAGAGATTAGCAAAAATTAAGTGGGACACTGCTAATTATTGGAAGATATAAGCCATAGTCCCTGCTATTAGAACTATACATTAATACTAGTACTTTGTAAAACAATTTGGCATGACCTGGTAAATTTGAGTGTAAGCATACTCAACAACCCAGCAATGTGTTGCTTCTAGGTCTGTACCGTAGACTGTCTTGCCTGTGTGAACTACAGATGCTTGTAGTAGTATTCCAATAGCAATAAAACTGGAATCAAGTGAATGTCTTTCAGAAGTAGAATGGATAAATAAATTGTATATTCATTATAATGCATGTTAATATTCAATAGTGAAAACTGTGTACCACGGTGACCTGCATCAATGTGATGTAGCTATACTCAACAGTATGCTCAAAGATGTGTTGGTGAGCCAGAATAGAAACTTGAAAAAGAATGCACATGGAGATTCAGTTTATGTACAGATCACAAACAGGACAGTCTAATATGTTCTTAAGAAAGGTAGGCCGGGCGCGGTGGCTTAAGCCTGTAATCCCAGCACTTTGGGAGGCTCAGACGGGCGGATCACGAGGTCAGGAGATCGAGACCATCCTGGCTAACACAGTGAAACTCCGTCTCTACTTAAAAAAAAAAATACAAAAAACTAGCCGGGCGAGGTGGCGGGTGCCTGTAGTCCCAGCTACTCGGGAGGCTGAGGCAGGAGAATGGCGTAAACCCGGGAGGCGGAGCTTGCAGTGAGCTGAGATCTGGCCACTGCGCTCCAGCCTGGGTGACAGAGCGAGACTCCGTCCCAAAAAAAAAAAAAAAAAAAAAAAAAAAAAGAAAGGTATATATGCTTGGTAAAATTGTAAAGAGGAGCAAGGAAATGATTAACTAAAAATTCAAGCAAATGGTCACCTGGAGTTGGGCGGGAGAGGGTTGGTAGGAAGGAGGGGAATGAGATGGTAGGGACTTTAATTTTCTATTTCTTAAGTTGGATAGTGAGCAGATGAGTGTTTGTGGTATTATTTTATATGTTGTTTATATAGTCTTTGTGCATATTTTAAGAAAAAGTTAATGAGCCTTTATATGTACCTATTTATTCAACCCATGTATTGGTCCTATAGCCAAGAGAATCAAATTCAGTAGCTATTTAAGACATTTTATTATTTTTCCAATCTTGGTCTGAGACTCCTTTTTCCGTCTTGAGTGTCTCAACACATCCTGCCTTTCTTTAGTGGAAGAGGGTACATACGCTGCCTGCCCTCCTTCCTGCCACCTCTGGAAGACCATTGTGGGAGTATATATATGCCCTTCCACTTGTGTCCTCTGGACAATGCAGACATCTGTAGGGTGACCTGTAGCTGAAGGTGGTTGGTGCTTTTGTTGTGAAATTGAATTGGAAGTAGAAAGCTATTAAGCTCCAGTTTGTCCTTGCTGAACATTTGCGAGCAGTGTTCCCCTATAAACTCTTGATATCTGCTGAACAGATGTCTTATTTCCTGTGTTCTTTTAGGCTGGGAGCCATTTATTGAGCCTTGGCCTTGCTCTGTATCCTGGCAACAGCAGGCAGCTAGTCGTCTTCATCCTCCTCGACTGAAGCTAGAAGCCAAGGCCAAACCTCGTTTGGATATCAATATCACTTCTGTGCTAATTGGTGAGTAGAAAGTTGTCTTTCATGATACCTTTCTGTATCTAAGCTCTGAGTCTGGAAGACTGTTAATCCTAGTTTAGCACATACTTGGGCCTGTACCAGGCATCACTTCTTCATCCTGACTGCTTTCCTGATCAACCCTAATAGCCTCTTGTTTCTCAACCTGTTTCTCCAGCATTAGCATCCCATAAGGATACTATCAGTGGTTAAGCAAGAACTTAGGTGCTCGCTTCGGCAGCACATATACTAAAATTGGAACGATACAGAGAAGATTAGCATGGCCCCTGCGCAAGGATGACACGCAAATTCGTGAAGCGTTCCATATTTTTAACAAACAACCCCATCAAAAAGTGGGCAAAGGATATGAACAGACATTTCTCAAAAGAAGACATTCATACAGCCAACAGACACATGAAAAAATGCTCATCATCACTTGCCATCAGAGAAATGCAAATCAAAACCACAATGAGATACCATCTCACACCAGTTAGAATGGCAATCATTAAG
>NW_016808946.1:2908749-2910646 GCF_001698545.2 Rhinopithecus bieti
AAAAAAAAAAAAAAGAACTTAGGTTACTTGGGAAACTTAAATGGCCATGATGAACTTTCTCCTCATAATGCTCGGTCACTAGAGTTTATTAAATGTCCTGGAAGTGAGTTTAGATTAACTTTGCTTAAGCTGTTCATGGACTAATTCTTAAAAGGTATGATTTTGACCATATCTTTATAGTAGAATAAATTGCCTTTGTTGTTTCCCATTATCATTTTGACCTAACTCTGAAAATGACTTGCTTAAGGGTTGCCAGGTTAATGGTGTGTTATCTAAAAGTATCTTTGATATGATATGTACTGATATGTATATGTACTTTGATATGATAGGTACATTTCAGTGATATGACACTGAAATGTACATTTCTGGATTCAATGTCGTAAATAAGAACTGCTCTATTCTTGTATTTCTGCCATCTAAAAGGAAAGCAAATATAATCATACAATCAAGTAGTGTATACCTTCACTGTGAAAACTCACATTCATTGTTTGATTTATTGATCTCTGTGATCTGATTTTGGAATTACTATGCTTCATCTTTGAGCAATAACATATACTATTGCAAATTGTGAACTTTCTTTGGTGTGTATGTTGGATTGAGGCTTTTAGAATATCCACTTCCTTATGCATGTCAGAGTAGGATGGAAAGAATGTATTGTGAAATGAGACCATAAGTTTGTTGACCCCCCCAAATTTAAAACCACTGTTTTATATGATCAGATTTCATCTACTAATTTGCCTGGTTATTAATATCACCTAGAAAATAGTAAATTGACCCTATGATCTCTCTTAACTGTAATGTTTTGACTCCTACATTGTTTCTCACAACATCTCTTACTCTAGAAGATTAGAGAAAGTTTGTGGTAGTCTTTTGAAAAGCTACAGTAAACAAGAACTTACCTAAAGGGTTCTTATCGGTATTTCTGATGAGCACAGTATATGTTTCTTTAAGAATATCTTCTGTCTGTGCACATTGACTCATGCTTGTAATCCCAGGTCTTTGGGAAGCTAAGATGGGAGGCTCACTTGAGGCCAGAAGTTCCAGACCAGCCTGGGCAACATTGTGAGACCTTGTCTCTACAAAAATAAACAATTAGCTGGACTTAGTGGCGTGCATCTGTAGTCTCACCTACTCAGGAGGCTGAGGTGGAAGGATCACTTGAGCACAGGAGTTCAAGGTTACAGCGAGCTATGATTGTGCCAGTGTACTCCAGCCTTGGAGACAGAGCAAGACCTTGTCTCTAAAAACACCAGCCAAACAAAAAATCTTCCAAAAGGCATTCTTGTCAGTGGTAAAATTTGTTTTGTTTTTTCACCTTCAATTCCTTATTCCGAATACTGTTCTGAAACCCAGAAACGTTGCTATGACCTCTTAGTGTTTAAATAAATATTACTTCTGTAGCCGGGTGTTGTAATTGAAAACCAGAAACCAATAATTCTTCTTCCAGAAAGTATAACATCTTAATTAGTATAAAAGATCTTCATCTAGGTGTGGTGCACTGTAATTATTTTTGTTAACCTGCTATCCCTGTTGTAATTCTCTCACAGAAGTAAAACTACTTGTAGAGAATTGTCTGCTGAATTTCAGCCTCTGGAGTGCAGTGGCATGATCTCGGCTCACTGCAACCTCCATCTCCCAGGTTCAAGCGATTGTCCTGCCTCAGCCTACTGAGTAGCCGGGATTGCAGGCTCATGCCACCACGCCCACATAATTTTTGTATTTTTAGTAGAGATGGGATTTTGCTGTGTGGGCCAGGCTGGTCTCAAACTCCTGGACTCAAGCGATCTGCCTGCCTCAGCCTCCCAAAGTGCTGAGATTACAGGCATGAGCCATTGCGCCCAGCCTCCATATAAATTTTAGATTCAGCTTTTTTTTTTTTTTTTTTTTTTTTTTTTTT
>NW_016808946.1:2910941-2978432 GCF_001698545.2 Rhinopithecus bieti
CCTGCCTCAGCCTCCCGAGTAGCTGGGACTACAGGCGCCCGCCACCTCGCCCGGCTAGTTTTTTGTATTTTTTTTAGTAGAGACAGGGTTTCATCATGTTCACCAGGATGGTCTCGATCTCCTGACCTCATGATCCGCCCGTCTTGGCCTCCCAAAGTGCTGGGATTACAGGCTTGAGCCACCGCTCCTGGCCAGATTCAGCTTTTAAAATTCTACAAAATGCCCTATAGATATTTTGATGGGGATTGTATTGAATGTATAGATTAGTTTGAAGAGAGTTTTGTGGCGATGGTTGCCTGTTCTTGGTAATCTCTTTCAATGCAGCGTGAGGCTCTCCAGGACACAGACTTTCTCAGAATCTAGCGCGGGCCAGGCATGTAATGAGACACTCAATAAAAGCTTGTTTTGCTGAATTGAAATTATTTGACTTGAACCCTCCATCTTTTTTACTTGTATTAATATCTCTGGGGGATTCTTTCTAGACCAGTATGTAAGTACCAAAGAATCGTGGATGGCAGATTACTGTAAAGATGACAAGGAAATAGAGTCAACTAAATCAGAAGACTGGATGGGCTCTTCGGTGGATCCTCCATGTTTTGGACAAAGTAAGAGTTTTCACTACACATGTTTAACTAAATCATTTTTGACCTACAAAGCAATGCTTCACTGAGAAATTCACATGGAACCATCAGTCTGTGTGGAAAAACCTACAGGAAATTCTGACTATCTTCTATAGTTCTGTTTTAGTCTTTGCAGGAGACAGTTTTCTGGCATGAACTACTGAACTTATAAATGTGGGCTGTAATTCCACCTTTGCGGGGGAGAAAAGATCTGCAACACGTAATTCCTCAGTCCTGGTAATAATGCACATGAACTGGTGCACCTGAGAGTGCATCAGGATCAGCTGTGGTTTGTGTTTTACTCTGTGCAACATTGATTTTCTAATTGATTGGATTTTTTTGACCAGATTTTTAAAAGCATCTAAAACGGTCTTCTAAATCTAGAGAGAGAGGGTTTGGACATATTCTTGAAAAGAGGGTGAGCAGGAGCCCATGTGGAAAAAGTTGTTAAAAAGGGAGCCCTGTGCTGTTTATAAAAGAATTGAATGCACTGCCTCTTGAAGAAAGAGGAGTCAGCTTGCTCTCTACTGATGATGCTTTCTTTCTTTATTTAATGGCTCACCAGCTCTGTTTTCCTCAGAGCTGGGGAGATGGTGATGGACAACTGCATGGTTCTTAATTGTTCCACAAGCCATTGTCATCCAAATTCAACTCAGCTCCAACTCTTAGAATGTGGTTTCTTTGGGGAGTCTTGGCTGGACTTCACATAGCTCATGAATACTTAAATATTCCATCTGGTCTGCAAACGTGTCATGGGAAGATGGGTGTTCTTAGTGTATGAAGTAATTGTACTGGTTCATCTCTCCTCAGGGTGTATAAGTGGACTTTCTATCTGCCTTGTACTTCTAGAAAGAGACACAAAGAAATGTCAGCTGTGCTTGTTCTCTGTTTTCCCAGGCTGTTGCTTCTGAGTCTCAAGGTCATTACTTAGGAGCCAGGGCTTTTCAGATATTGTCAGCTTGGATTTTGGCTCCTCCTCCAACCTTCCCAATTTGTGTGTCAAGAAAATGTAACATAGTCTACCCAGAAGACTCTAAATAATTTTTGTAATATGTCCAGGAGAGTGTGTTTCTAAAACATTATTCATGCAGGGACATCTTCATTTCAGAGTCAAACTCTAGCAAGGCCTAGTCTGCAAGATTCTGATGAAAGATTTTCTTGTCCCCCTCTTTCTTCTTTCCTTCCTCCCTCCCTGCCTCCCTCTCTTCCTTCCTTTTAAAAGTTTTGTCCCTCTCTCTTTCTCTTTAGTTAAAAGCTTCCTCATCTATATTAAATGCTGGTGCTGAGTTAAAGCTTGATTTTATTTATTTAAAGATTTTATGATTACTTAGGCTTATAAAAGTGTAATGTATCTTTTTAATTAGACATAACTTGAATATGCGTAAAGTTCCAAACCTCTTTTCTTATTGGAAATTCCTGGATGGTAGTATAGCACCTTCCAGGATTGTATTCTTTTAGCAGGCCTACTAAAATGATCGTTGGGAATTTATTTTGAAAGCGAGTAGGTTTCAGCCTTGTTGAACTAATCACAAACGTTCAGGTCTTATTCAAGAACAGTAAGTCATATTTCCTCAAAAGTTAGGCTTTTTATTCAGACCAGCCTTAAAATGAACCCTTGGGCATAGCCCTTAACATGAAATTTAGCCTAAGGGACCTGCTGCTTTCTCACTGTTTCTTTATCAGAGGAAAGAAAATACCAGCCTCTTTTGACAAAATTGTTGGCTTTGTTCAGTCAGGGCTGAGATTTTGCTGGTAAACCTGGGTGATGTGGCACTTCATTAAATTTATTAGTTTTGTATTCCAAGGACATTTTATGAAAATATCAAATATTCTGAAAACTTCCATGCTTGATTTTAAAATTTAAATAAACACTATGAGACAACTCCTTGGTAGAGATTGTTTAAATTTGGAACACATACTGTCTCTTCCCCTGAATTTTTGAGATTCCCTGAGACTGGCATTTTACTTCTGTTTTACCAGTTGGAATGGAGCAACCTCCACTAAAATCTGTACTGATTGATTTTTGTAACTTCTTAATGCCATTTAAGAACATAACACCTTTAAATTAAAAATCTTCAAAGGCTTGTCATTCTGTTCAAGAGAAGGTTCAATACATATTCTTCTAATTCAGGAAAAGAAAAAAAAAAGGAGCATGCTACTTTGATTCAGCCTCCACAATAAAACTAGTATAAAATGTGTTCACTTTGTCCAGTACATCCACAACTCTTAGTAATCACTGATGGGAATGACCCTGTACTTGCATGATGCTTGCTATTTTTGTAATGTTCTCTATTTGTGCTTATCGTTTGGAAGTGAGTCTTCTTATTTCACTGTATTTATTCTTAAGCCTCTAACTTTGTCTCTCCTGTCTACCAGGCCTCCCCCTTGTCTACCTTAGAACTAGGAGTACAGCCAGTCTGACTAACCTAGAGCACCAGATCTATGCTAGAGGTACAGTATAGCCATGCGAGGGCTTGCTTTATTTTCTTGTTTTAAGAACTACCTTGTACATGAATTTTTTTTTTTTAAATGAGTGGGAACTGAATGGTGGTATTCCGTGTCATGAGTACTTTAGTAATAGGAAAGAACATTTCCAACTGATGAACACAGTGGTGCTTTATATTAGCTGATTCTTACATTGTTTCCCTTAACTTTGGTGGAAATGGAATAAACTCCACAGTGTATGATGCAGAAATATGTTAATACAATGTCAATTAGAGGTGATTTCTCCTATTGAAGAGCAAGTGGATGGAGGAACACCATGCTCCATCAAGCAGTGGTGCCACAAGTCTTAAGTTTATAAAATACCTGCTGAAGATTCTCATGGGAATGCATGGGACTCTGAAACAGGCACTATAATAATAGGGATAGCACAAAAAAAAATTATCAGTAAATAATTGCTCAGACACAAACCTTAATTTCTTTGGATACCAATTTTTGTGTTTAGAAGGTAAAAAAGAAAATTTTCTTTATTTCTATCTCTGACCCTTGAAAGTTTCTTGAGAAATTCACTGGTAAGTGAATATGGCAGAAAACACCATAATCATTGAGGAATTGGGGTCCCACGATGTTCATTTTTTTGTTTTAGGGAGTGCAGCTTAATCTGAATGATTTATTTGTGCACATGGCAAATTCCAGATCATTCGTCATGATTTTTTTAAATAAAAAGAGGCCACAGGAATATAGAACAGGGATGTTAATACTCAGGGTACATTGCCCTGGGTTGTTTTTTTCTGGACAATTTTACCAGGATGGATGTTTGAGGGAGGGCTCATGAAGGAAGCCCAGAGCTGAATCTTAATTTATTCATGGATTTCTGCTTCTAAGCTTTCTGTATGTTACTTAATCTTTCAGGCTTGGCCAAGCATTATTCCTATTTAGCTGATAAGGACAGTGAGGTTCAGAGACATTAGGTGATTTGCCTTTATTCACTTGACCAGCTAGTAGCAAACCTAGTACTTTAATCTGCTTCTTACGATTTACAAACCAGGTCCTTTCTGATGGACTGAGCTGCTTACATAGCATGACAACCTACACTGTTTATAATGGCAGAATTACTGTGTGAAATAAGTCCAAAGGGGTAGAAATTTCCTTAGCTGGAGCTGTTTGAAGCTGAACTTGGATTCGGGTAGCTTTAGATTCTCTCTCAGCCCATGAAGAAATTGGGTTTGGTCACTAGAGGCAGATTTTCTGAGGCCACTAGGGAATAATGTTCTCTTTGATGGACTTGGGAACTTTTGTCTCTGGTGCTGTGCCAAAGGCAAGTACATAGTTTATTTGGATCCTGGTGCAGGAGATGTCAGATTTGTTGCCTGATGTTGGGTTTGAATTTGCGTGCATGCTGTGTATTTTTTATCCTCAGAGAAATGGGTTATTGAAGCCTGTGCCGTTATGTGTAATCAATGCAAGAAGCTTGGAGACCTAAGCATTGTGCCTACCCGTGCTATTTAACTCCAAAGCAGTATACTTGTGAATATATTTGTATGGATTCGCAGCACTTTATTCTGTATAACAAACTGATCAAAGCCATCTGCCACCTGTTCTTTTTAAATCTAATTTGCAAATGGAAACTTACAGTCTGGCTCACAGTGGGATATGAAAGCACATCTGGCTTCTTTTTCTCCAGGGCCCTTTATCTACTGTAATAAAAGCAGCTCTCTCATTGCACTCATAGAAGAGGGAAGTGCCTTTCAAAGTGCCACAATAAATACCGTTTACCCTGCAGACAGCTCTTAAATTTTTTACTCCCCCTCTGCTCTTGTCAGCAGCCTTACAGCTACTCCTTAATTTTCTACTTGATGAGCACTAATTTTTTTTTAAAGCAAACTTTGGGAGCTAAGTAAGGCCATTGGGGTGAGAAATGGGCATATTCCTAGTGGAGATTATCTTTGGAAGTATTTGGGGTGTCTCTAAATGACTGACCACAAAATTGTGGGAACACACTGGAAACTGCTCATTTATTTAGCAGATTACTCTACCTTAGACACCCCTGAACCATCATCATTATCAAAGTAGAACTTGCCTCGACCCAAAATTGGTTGGTTTGCGTTGTTTACAGTACTAACCTCTCAGAACTTTAAAAGAGATAAGGGAAAAAAGGAAGTGATTGCTTTTTAAAAGGCAGTGATGTTTACCGACTATTAGGGTACAGTCCCAGCCTCAGTCTGGAGGATGCAGAAGGCAGGACATGTTGCAGTTTGTCTTCTCGATTTTGTTGGCAGAAGATGTCCTATAGGATGAATTCAGTTTTGCTGTAGTGTTCTCTGCAGTTAGCATTTTCAGCTTCCTCTAGATGTCATTTTCTCCCAACTGCAGAGCATGTGGGTTACGGTCTTTCTCACGCTGTCGTCGTACTTTAATGCTAGACACATAAGAAGATTGAGCCACACCTCCCCTTTTTTTGTTGGTTGTGTACGAGTGTTGTGAACATGTCAACCAGGAGGCTTTCTCACACTGGTTTGCTGCTGCTGCCTCCCTATGTGTGTGGCCAGTGGAGGAGACAGGCCCTTGGTTAGAGGAGCTGCTGCCCTTCCTTTTGGTACTCTGTGTTCCATGTGGAACCACATACCATGGGCAGTGGTACCTGCAGAGGGATCTGTCTGCCAAAGCAGCTGGGGCACCAGAAAATCTGCTTTGGGTTTCTTACAACCTTTGTAGTCAGGTCACCGCTCTCTAGAATTTGGTTACTTACAGTTTTGTGTTGATTGCTGTTTCTTTGCACTTTCCCTGATTAGAAGCTTTTTGTGCAATGAAGCCATATTTTATGTTCCTTTTATGGCTTCCACGGTACCCACCTTATAATAGATGGTGGTAGTGTGGTATTTATGTTTAAAAAGTGGGCTAACAATTTTGTTTAAAAAGCTTTGAGATGGGATACTTCTGACTTTCCAGGGAGACAAAAACAACTATTAGTATAAAAGAATAGGAAAGAATGTTTTTATTTTATTTTGTTGCAAAATGCATACTATGACTGTAGGGTAACTTATGTAAAGACAGGCTTCCTTGAGGTAAAGGCTTTTGGACAAAGTTTAAATAAGTATGTATGATATATCTTGCTACATTTTAGGTTACCCACTTTGAATATAGTTCTTGGGAGTAATGGGGAGGTCCATTTTTCTTTCTTTCGTGATTCCCACCAAGTTAAGTCCTGATGCCTTCTTCTGAGAGATAAGGCCTGTAAGAGTTGTGGAAGAATTGAGGGCTGGGAATAGTCAGGCAGGCAGGGAGCAAATCCTCCCATAGCAGCCAGCAAATACATGGAGCTTCTGTGCGTCCTGTTCCTTCTTTCTTGCTTCCACCTTCAGCGCCTTTGCACAAGAGACAAATTTGGGCACTGTCTCCAGGTAGGGGGAGGGTCTCTGCCATGCAGACAGAGGCGTCTGCTAATAGCCTTCTTCTGTTTGTCGCAGCAGAGGTGAAAACCCCCAAGCGCCGGCAGCCATTTGTCCCCTTTGCTCTGAGGAACCACACGGGATGCACTTTGTGGTTTGCCACCCTGACCACCACACCCACCAGGTAAGCAGTCAGTTCATATTACCCCGAGTCATCTCTGCCACCAAAGCCTTCTTGGGCCAGCCCAGTAGAGCAAGGTGGGCCCCCTCTTGAGGCTCTTGGGATGATATTTGAATGAATAACTTGCTGTCTTGCTGAGATTTATGATGGAGGTTCTGGTTTTGTAGAGAATCTGTAGTCAAGAGAAGCAGGTCCTGAGTCTAAGTATGATCTTGATTTTGGTATACCTTATGTTTAAAAGCCAAGCAAATTAAGGATGTGAGTAGGAAGTATGAAAAAGCCAGTCCATCTTTTCTCCTCAATCTCTACCTTCTTTCCTGTTTTAAAGAAGCAATGTATGGTTATTATACCAAATGTTTTGCCATTTTATTCCAAGACTGCTTTGAAAAAATTCCCGTTCTCCCTCTATCCCGAAAGAATTCTTTCATACCTAAAACGCATTTCACCCCAGATGGAATTGGGTGGAGTTTGGAGAACAAAGGAGACTTTACCTAAGCCAGGCGAGAACCTTTTCTAACAACTTTCTGCCTGTTTAGATCTTGGCTCAGCCTTCCAAGTACATGGTGATCGTTCCAGCCTAGGTCATGAAGTGCATGGCATGAGTAACAGAACCCATTGATTTGAAATCACATTTCTCCGACCTCCCCCAAGTATGAGACTGCTCTAGAAGAGAAGCTTTTTTGTTTTAACAGTGTAGGTCTGTTTAATTCTAACTAGTCACTTAAATGCCACTTGAAAAAGTCATGCCTTAATTCACATGTACCAGATTCTACTGCTTGAGGTAAGTGACTACAGAGTGACAGCTTTCAGCTGTTTCTAAAATTTCAAATAAGTTGTGATTCAGCATGAAGATAGCTATAGTTAGCGACCGTCAGGGTCATTCTTTGTAGCTGGGTCATGCAGCCTTTTATTGCTGGGAACTGAGTTGTGAGAAGGTTCTGCTCTTCTGCACGGGGCTCCTGTGAGAGGGAGCTGGGAAGAAAGAGGGACAGGCTGATGGCATCTGATTTGGTTCCAGGGCCGCACTGTCTCACAGTGGGAGTCCAGGGGTAGTTCCAGAAGGGAATGGAACATTTCTTGATGATACTCACAATGTTAGTGAATGGCGAGAAGTCCTCACGGGTGAAGAGATACCGTTTGAATTTGAAGCAAGAGGAAAGTTAAGGCACAGGTAAGTGTGGTTTATTCTTTTCCTTAAAAAGTAAAAAGTGGATGTAACTGAGGGTCCTTCGTGTTTTGCCTTTTCACTTGCCTTACTAATTATTTTGTTTTATTTATTTTTGAGACAGGGTCTTCTTGCTCTGTTGCCCAGGCTGGAGTGCAGTGGCACGATCTCGGTTCACTGTGGCCTCTGCCTCCTGGGTTCAAGCAACTCTGCCACTTGAGCCTCCTAAGTAGCTGGAATTACAGGGATGCTCCACCACACCCGGCTAAGTTTTTATTTTTAGTGGAGATGGGGTTTCATCATGTTGGCCAGGCTGGTCTTGAAATCCTGACCTCAAGTGATCCGCCTCAGCCTCCCAAAGTGCTGGGATTACAGGTGTGAGCCACCACGCCTGGCCCCTTATTAATGATTTTAATGTCTTCTTTTTAAAAGATATTTCTTAAATCAGTGTTTCCTTTTATTATTTTATTTTATTTTATTTTATTTTTATAGAAATGAGGTCTCACTGTGCTGCCCAGGCTGGTCTCAAACTCCTGGGCTCAAGCAGTTCTCTCACCTCGGCCTCCCAAAGTGCTGGAATTACAGGCGTGAGCCACTATATCCAGCCTCCTTTTAAAAAATAAAGACTTTGCTGCCGTCTTGGAAATACACGTCTTTTCATTAACTATCCATTTATTTGACATATGAGGTGATAACCTGTGTGTTTCACATAATTTGGTGGAAACATAGACATATCATAACCCTCAAGTTCATTGCATCTTGGCCTGATTTTCATGATGGATTGGTGATATGGTATTCTTAAAAGGTTCTCAGAGCATGTTGATTTCCATTTTAATTTACATGTATGCTACATAGTACTTTTAGCAAGCAGATAGTTTCAGGACTCAAAGCTAATGATAAGACAAATTCTGATTCTAAAAAGAACTGATCTGGGGAGACTGCTAGCTGATGCGTTCCTGAAGTACCCATACTAAAAAGTGGAATGAATGTGGAAAAAAGGTTCCATCTGATTACTGAGAGATCATAAAATATCCAATAAAGTGTTGTGTTATTTATAAATATTTTTCTGTGCACAGGCTATCCAGTGGATATGAATAGGTTAAGACAGCATTTGAATAGGTTAAGATTTAGTATTTGAGCCTCATATTTGTTTTCAAGCTGAGCTGAAATTGAAGCGATTGGCTTTAGCTTTCTGTAATCATGTGGTTTTTGTGGTGCTTTCAGTGACTGAATGTAAACTTGCTCACGAGTCAAGCAGGTTTCCTTTTGCATGGCTTTGGTACCCGCACACATTGTTCCCAAGAAGCAAGAGTTCTGAACGTGTGGGCTCCAGGGATTTATAGGGAAAAAAGAAAAGGTCACTATGCTGGGCACATGTGTACTTGGAAGCCACTTTCGTTTCCAGCTATGAGCAGTGAGCATTTTCCATTGGTCCCCACAGTTCTTGGAGAAGCTAACTACAGAACTGTTGGGAACATTTCTGGATAAGCCCAGCCTCTGTCATATCAGAAAGGGTTTGACCTCTTTGTCATTTACATTTTTGTTTCCACGTTTCATAATCCATTTCAAGTCCCACTATTCTGCTTGAATTCTTCAAAATAAATGCCTTTTCTGGCTTTTTCCCCTTTTGGCACACTGCACCCCACTCCATGCCTCCCTCCCCCCTTCCTGTCAGCCTCAAATCCAGTTCCCCATTTCACTTCTGGCTTGAATTAGGCAAAATCTAAAATAGAATTAAATGTGCAATTTCCTCCTGTTCCTCCTGTTCTGCCCACTGCCTTCTGCTCCAGTTTCAGTCGAGCACAGGAGCCCTGAAATGAGCGCTGTGCCTCTCCTGCCCTGTCTGTAGTCATGCAGGGCTGGAGCCAAACAACCTCATGTGGTTCTGAACGAAGTAGGATTTCAACAGAGGAACCAAGAATAATTTTTTATGCATTTCCAAGATTATGGTTGTATGATTAAATCGCTATTGCATTTTTACCACCCCAGTGGCATCATTATATAGGTTGGGGTGACGGTTGGTGGGGGAAAGACCTTGGCTTGTGTACAGGATTTGCGTGGTTTGTACAATGGAGGACAAATGCCACTCTTACTCAGTCAAGCTTTACAGATCTTGCAGTTTGTGTTGTAAGTGTAAAACCCAGTTAAACTGTGCTCCTGATTTCCCTTGCATTAGGTAATCTCCAAAAGGTTTAGCCGACTGGGTTTTTACATCATTATATACTAAATGAGATTCGTGTCTTTGCTTCTACTTTTCATCCCTTCTGGAGGTTGTGTTTAACATCTCTTTGTTCTGCCTGACAGACATACCCATGACCTCCGGATTCATCAACTGCAAGTGAGAGTCAATGGCTGGGAGCAAGTGAGCCCAGTGTCTGTGGACAAAGTCGGGACCTTTTTTCGATATGCAGCACCAGATAAAAATTCATCTTCCTCTACGGTGTGTGACTGTCAGGAAGTCAGAGGGTTAAGCCTGTAATAAGCTTACTCTAATGAAACTTTCATGTTCTTTCTTTCCCCTAATTCTAGGACTGACTGGGTCAGTCATCAGGCATTGGCAATCGATATGTAGATAAGTCAGGCGATGGTTAGTTTCAGTAGAAAAACAAGATTTAAAATCAGCAGTAAAGGGCCAGGCGCGGTGGCTTGGCTCAGGGCCCTGTAATCCCAGCACTTTGGGAGGCCAAGAACGGGCGGAATCACCGAGGTCATGGAGACCGAGACCCAGATCCTGGCTAACACGTGAAAAGCCCTGCTCTCGACTAAAAAACAAAAAACTAGCCGGTGCGAGTGGCCGAGCGCCTGTAGTCCAGCCACTCGGGGGAGGCTGAGGCAGAGAAGGCGTAAACCCGGGAAGGCGGGGCTTGCAGTGAGCCGAGATCCCGGTCACCCCGCAGCGTCCAGCCCAGGCCGACAAGACGGCGAGACCTCGCCCGTCCCCCAAAAAAAACAAAAAAAAAAAAAAAAAATAAAATAAATAAAAAAATAAAATAAAATCAGCAGTAACACATTTCCTCACCTGTGCAGATCTATTTCATGCTAGCTGGCCTGATGGGCAATTTACTAGTCTGCTGAACCTGAGTCTTGGCTTTATTTCACATATTATTATGCTTTCTGTATACACTGTCTTTTAATATTTCTTATAATGCAGCACCTTGATCCTTTTACTCTGTGTCTCCAAATCTTTCTCTGTGGCACAAAGAGAGATGTCCACTGTCGTTTACTTTCTGATCACACATGCTCTCATGCACCCTCCCCCCAGTTTCATCCCTGCCTGTAGTCCTAGTGGTTGCAGGGACAGCCCAGGAAATGACGCAGGTAACATCCCTGACTTGCAAATGCAGGTGGAGGCTGACATCCTGGCTGACAGAGCTGCTGTGGGTGCTCTTGCCCCATCCTCATTCATACTTCATGGGATACTTGCACTTATTTTTGGGTAGCCAATGGTGAGGTGGAAATGTAGATTTGCAGAGATATTGCAGCTTTCTTCATGAAAAATATTCTTAGAGAACACTGTTGCGTAGCGTTCATTTTACTGTTGCTCTTGTGCCCCAAGTTTCTTAGACCAAAAAAACAAAACAAAACAAAACAAAACAAAACCTTTTCAGGATTACTTTTCAGCCTAAGCTTATGTCTGGTAATGAAAGGACCAGTTCCCTCATAGGTGCCTTTCCTACTGCATTGATGTGTCGGGGAGAAATTTGGCATACGTTGAATGGTTATAAAATGAATATTGTTGTTTCCATATCTTTAAGGGAGATGTTTTATCTTCATAGTAGACTATACTTTACTTGAAAGTAATTACAAACACCACTCTTTGAAGAAAATTATGTTGTCATTAAATTTAATGATGATAATTATCTTAAGTCTGTGCTGACTAACTTTTGAAATCTTTTTCAGATTGGCAGCCCAAGCAGCAGAACAAATATCATACATCCCCAGGTTTATGTAAGTATGATTTTCCTGTTGTCATTGTGTTTATTGCGTATATACACTGCACCTGAACCATGTGGATGTACATTTCTTAATGATCAGAGAGACTTTATGACATATATGCAATTGGAATTTATCTCTACCCTTTTCTATTAATGATTACCTTCCTTTTCCAAAAACTTGCAAGAAAATGTTTTCACCTGGCATGATGTGTGAGACTGTTACAGGGAAGGAGAAGAAAAAGCACATGTTTGGTCCAAGGTCTCCTTTTCATTCTAAGTTAAAATGGAAATTAACCCTGGTATGGCCATGTGTGTTTCATAGTTTTGGGTCCAAAGGTCATGAAAGTAAATAAGAAGGAAAAAGTAGCATTTATTTCCTATTTGGCTTTTGAAACATCATCATGAGATGACATTAGACTTATTCCAGGCTTTTATTTATAATTTCTCCTCCCTGATTGTAGGTTTTGAAACATAAAATTTCAGGTAGGCCTGAACAATATCAGGGTTTGAAACAACATCAGGATTTCTTTATTTCTTTTTTTTTTTCTTTTTCATTTTTTGAGACAAGAGTCTTGCTCTGTCACCCAGGCTGGAGTGCAGTGGCGCCATCTCGGCTCATTGCAACTTCCACCTCCCGGGTTCAAGCGATTCTCTTGTCTCAGCCTCCCGAGTAGCTGTGACTACAGGTGCGTGCCACCACGCCCAGCTAATTTGTTGTATTTTTAGTAGAGACAGGGTTTCATCATGTTAGCCAGGATGGTCTCGATCTCTTGACTTCATGATCTGCCTGCCTCAGCCTCCCAAAGTGCTGGGATCACAGGCGTGAGCCACCGTGCCCGGCCTAGGATTTCAAGTAATTGTTACTGGCTTTGACTACTGGGGCCTTTTTAGGGTTGGGTCACTGGAAGCTTGAGCTTCGATGATGATTTATGCCTCAGATGTGTCCCTCTAAAAACACTCTAGAAAATTGTAGTTTGCCTTTTCGTTTGGACTTCCTAGAAGTCTTGGTTCAAAACCTGGGGCTCTTCATTTTATTGTTTATTGGGTTGACTTTTACTTGCTGTTTGTCTTAATAAGAAGGTTGGCAGAAGGAAAAGCTTGAATGTCCTGCCATTTGTTTCTCCAGTAGAAAGGATTGTTAATATGTTCTGTATGCTCATTCTAAGAGTAGTACTTTCAGAAACGTTTTCTTTGGTGTACTTAACATGGGATTTTTCTACTTTTAAGAAAATTTCCTGTCACATGGTATTAGCACAAAATGTGTGTTGAATGTGTGAATGAACATATGGAAAAATAACGTAATGGCTGTAACCCAAGACCAAAATAAATAATTTCCCTTCATTATGTTGAGTTTCTGAACCTTGGTGTTCTTTTATGAACGAGTGATTATTTTAAAGTTCTTTAAAATACAGACATTGGTTTTATATAGGCATGTCAGCAAATAGTATATGGACCTAAATAATATATTTTATGACATTTAGGAAAAAAGACGTTATTATTTGTTCCTATGAAAGGCACACCAATACAGACAATTCTTTCTTTTACACTTTCTGGATTTTACAAAGACAAATGTTAATCTCAGAAGACTTTCTTCTGTTTTTCTGTATTTGGGCAGTACCCAACCCATTGTTTGGATATTAATCTAGGAGGAAAATAACACAGAAGGTAAATCATTTAATGTTTTGCAAAGTCCTACCTCATTATTTCTAATTTTAATTGCACTGGATGCTCTTTATTTAATTCCCAGCCAGTAGAGTAGAAAACAAGCCTTTTTCAGTTTCCTTATAAGGAACTCAGGGGCTTTATGAATCGAGGATAATTTCCAGCAGATACTTTCTTACCAAATTACAGGAAGTTTGGAAAATTGGATAGGTTATTATCACAATAGGTGAATGTTTTTAATAATGTTTCTAGAGGCTTAGGACTGATTTTTCTTAGTGACACACTTTGTGATATCACATCAGTGTGGATTATCTGTTTTTGTAGAACTTCTTAGAATTTTTTTAATAGTATATATTTATAGGATGTTTACTCCCTTTAAAGCTGAATGCCTTTAGGGTTTTATGACTGATTTCACTGAAGAGCTGTAGTCATAATAAGATGCTTTTAAGGCAGACATTCTGATCGATATTATTGTATTTTGTATGTTTTTTCAGAAACATACTATTTTCATACATACTATTTTGTCTTTATCTCTCTTTCACAGTTCTCTTCACTCCCACCAGTGCGGGTGGTCTTTGCAGTGACTATGGAAGGCAGCGCGCGGAAAGTGATCACTGTCCGGTCAGCCCTCATTGTGAGGAACAGACTTGAGACACCAATGGAACTAAGACTGGATAGCCCATCAGCTCCAGACAGTATGTTTTGATTGTCTAGAATATAGTAAATGCTGATAAATATTCCTTGACTATTGTCAAGTCTCTTTTTTCCCAGTGTATCTTCCCCAGCAGTCAGTATAGATGGTCTGTCTTCTTTTGTCCTGAGATGGTCAATCTTTGGGGTGGAGGACCATTGCCTGAAAGTGCTAACCCTTATTTCTGTGGCAGAGCCAGTGGTGCTTCCTGCTATCATGCCAGGGGATTCGTTTGCTGTGCCTTTACACCTCACTTCTTGGCGGCTACAGGCCCGGCCCAAAGGATTGGGTGTGTTTTTCTGTAAGGCTCCTATTCATTGGACCAATGTGGTGAAGACTGCAGAAATTAGTAGCAGTAAACGAGAGTGCCACTCTATGGACACAGAAAAAAGCCGATTTTTCAGGTATGTAGCACCACTGCAGTGGCATGTCACTTTTGCCTTTTTTTTCTTTTGTAATGACTTTATTACCATTCTTTCTCTAAAGACCCTTAGAGATTCAGTTATCCTATTTAAACTCTAAAGTTCTTACTCCTTGAGTTTTTTAGTTAGAGTTCATGAGAACTCAAGTGCTAACTGTTAGTGGGGTCTGGGGAGGCTTTATTATATGGGAGAGACAACCAACACACACGCTATTTACACGTACAAGATTAGAAGTTGTGTTGTACAGCAGCATAAAGAGACGACATATAGAGACGGGAAGGAAAACAAACAGAAAACAACGAGTTCTCATTCCAAAATTGGAAAGCAGAATCCTGGAGTTTGGAGTTTTTTGAACGAGAGATTTCAAAATAATTTGAAGGTTTATGTAGCTAACACTGACTTTCTTGAGAACTTTGACAAAATTGCCTAACCATTTAAACTCCTGTTTTCCCATTATACAGGAGTGTGTTACTAGATTCCGATGTTGGAAAACATACTGGATTGCTATTGTTTCACCCTAACAAATTTAGACTTTAAACTTATTTAATGAGGATTAGCTTTAGTTTCTTTTATAGTGAAGACAGGCATTCATTTAGTCTAAACTTAGAGAAGAGATACAAGAATAGTGTAAAGAATTTCAGTATACTCTTTACCCAGATCTGCAAATTGTTAACAGACTAAAGGAAGAAATGCATCAAATACATAACTGGAGTTGGTGATTTTAACACTTCCGTTTCAGTAATTTATAGAACAAAAAAATCAATAAATATGTAAAAGATTTGAATAGTGTTATCAATGAGCTTGTTCTAATAGACATTTATAGAATATTTTATCCAGAAACTCCAGATTATACATTCTTTTCAAGTATATGTGGAACACTCATCAAGAGAGATCATCTGCTGGGCCATAAAGCAAAGATCAGTAAATATTAAAGAACTAAAACCATACAGAATGTATTTCATGATCATAATAGAAGTAAACTAGAAATAAACGACAATAAGATACCTAATCCCAAATATTTGACATTAAACAATATATTTGTAAATAATCCATGGGTCAAAAAAGAGAAATCACAAAGGAAATTAGAAAATATTTTTAATCAAATGATAATGAAAGGCAGACGTATTAAAATATGGGGAATGCAGCAAAACCAATTCCGAGGAGGAAAGTTATAGTTTGTAAATCCTCATATTAGAAAATGGGGAAGATCCTTTGGTTAAGTTTCAATTAATTTAAAAAAATAAAAGAAAATGAAGAGTATATAAAATCGCTGATTTAATCTTCTGTCTTCAGAAGTTAGTTAAAGAAGAGCAAATTCAAAACAAAGAAATAGGAAAAGGAAACAATAAAATAAAAATATGGATGGAAATCAGTGAACTAGAAAATAGAAAATCAACAAATGTCAAAATTGACATAAATTTGACAAACTTCTACCAAGACTTGGTCAAGGAGAAAAGACAGAAAATCGAAATTACCAATGTAAGGAATGAAAAAAATGAGACACTATTACAGATCCTATAGACATAAAAAGGGTGAAAAGGAGGTAAGAACAATTTTATGCCAATACATTCCACATGTAAATGATACTTTTCTTGAAAAACACAAGTTATCAACACTGACATAAAGAAGAAATAGAAAATTCAAATAGCCCAGTATCTAAATTAAAAGAACTTGAACTGTTAGAAAAGCCTTTGTGCACAAAGAACACTATAGGCCCATATAACGTTACTAGTGAATTCTACCAGACGTTTAAAGAAGAAATAATAACACTTTTACACAAGATTTTTCAGAAAATAGAAGAGGAAAGAACAATTCCTAACTCATTTTATGAGGCCAACATGTCCCTAATACCAAAACCTGATACAGCTACTATGTAAAAACTATGAGCCAGTGTTTCCCATGAAGAGATGCAAATATCATCATTAAAAAATTTTTGTTGTTGTTTCTGAGATGGAGTTTTGCTCTTGTCACCCAGGCTGGAGTGCAAGGGTGCGATCTTGGCTCACTGCAACCTCCGCCTCCTGGGATCAACTGATTCTCCTGCCTCAGCCTCCTGAGTACCTGGGGAGTAGCGCCTGCCACCACGCCCAGCTAATTTTTCTATTTTTAGTAGAGATGAGGTTTCACCAGTTGGCCAGGCTGGTCTCAAACTCCTGACCTCAGGCGATCCACCCACCTTGGCCTCCCAAAGTGCTGGGATTACAGGCGTGAGCCACAGTGCCCAGCCAAATTTTTCTTTTTTCAATTGAGACAGAGTCTTGCTGTGTTGCCCAGGCTGCAGTGCAGTGGTGTGATCTTGGCTCACTGCAGCCTCTGCCTCCTGGGTTCAAGTGATTCTCCTACCTCAGCCTCCCGAGTAGCTGAGATTACAGGCACCCACCACCACAACTGGCTAATTTTTGTATTTTTAGTAGAGATGGGGTTTCACCATGTTGGCCAGGCTGGTCTTGAACTCCTGACCTCAAGCAATCTGCCCACTTTGGCCTCCCAAAGTGCTGGGATTACAGGTGTGAGCCACTGCGCCCAGCCCTTTATCAAAATATTATCAAATGCAATTCAGCAAGTGGTTTATCCCAGAAATTTAAGATTAGCTTAATATTTGAAAATCAGTAAATGTGACTCATCATATGAAGAGACTAAAAGAGAGTCAGGTGCAGTGGCTCACGCTTGCAATCCCAACACAATGGGAGGCCAAGGTGGGCAGCTCACTTGAGGTCAGGAGTTTGAGACCAGCCTGGTCAATATGGTGAAACCCCGTCTCTAGTAAAAATAGAACAAATTAGCCAGACGTGGTGTTGAACGCCTGTAATCTCAGTTACTCCGGAGGCTGAGGCAGGAGAATCACTTGAATCCAGGAGGCAGAGGTTGCAGTGAGCTGAGATCACGCCACTGCACTCCAGCTTGGGCAACACTCTGTCTCAGAATAATAGA
Source organism: Rhinopithecus bieti (assembly GCF_001698545.2). Classification (NCBI taxonomy): domain Eukaryota; kingdom Metazoa; phylum Chordata; class Mammalia; order Primates; family Cercopithecidae; genus Rhinopithecus; species Rhinopithecus bieti. The sequence goes on from NW_016808946.1 coordinate 2,928,380, forward strand.
AAAGGAGTAGACAGGCCACAGAATTGTAAAAATACATGTATCTGACAAAGGATTTTTGCATAGAGTATATGAAGAACTTCCTGCAGATCAATAAAAAGATAATAAAAAGAATAGACAAAAGACTTGAACCGACAACTTACAGAAGAAAATATCCAGCCAATAGACAGACGAAAAGATGCTCAGTGTGATTATTCACTAGGGAAATGCACACAGTGAGTAATGTTTTACTCTCCTTGAAATGGCTGAAATAAAAAAGAATGACAGCACCAAATGTTGACAAAGACGTGGAGCCATTGAACTCTCGTAAGTAGCTAGTAGGAGTGTAAAATGGTACAACTACTTTGGAGAAATGTGTGACAATTTCTTATAAAAATTAAGTACTGACCAGGCACGGTGGCTCACACCTGTAATCCCAGCACTTTGGGAGGCCGAGGCAGGGGAATCACCTGAAGTTAGGAGTTAAAGACCAGCCTGACCAACACGGTAAAACCCCGTCTCTACTAAAAATACAACAAATTAGCCAGACATGGTAGTGCCCGTCTGTAATTCCAGCTACTCAGGAGGCTGAGGCAGGAGAATGGCTTGAACCAAGGAGGCAGAGGTTGCAGTGAGCCAAGATAGCGCCATTGCACTCCAGCGTGGGCAACAAGAGTGAAACTCAGTCTCAAAAAAAAAAAAAAAAAAAAAGTTAAGAACCCAACAAGTCCACTCTGGAGTATTTACCTAAAAGAAATGAAGATATATGTCCAAAACAATACTTGTACAACAATGTTCATTTAACCCTAAACTGGAAAAAACCAATCGGCTATCAAGAGGATAATAAATAAATTAACTGATTTATTCATACCATGGCATACTACTAGGAAATGAAAAATTATCAAATAGGATGTATAGAACAACATGGCTGAATCTTGTTGAGACTTTAAGTTTTAAAAGCCAGACATAGGCCGGGTGCGGTGGCTCACGCCTGTAATCCCAGCACTTTGGGAGGCTGAGGCAGGTGGATCACGAGGTCAGGAGATTGAGACCATCCTGGCTAACACGTGAAACCCCGTCTCTACTAAAAATGCAAAAAATTAACCGGGCGTGGTCGTGGGCACCTGTAGTCCCAGCTACTCAGGAGGCTGAAGCAGGAGAATGGTGTGAACCCAGGAGGCAAAGCTTGCAGTGAGCCAAAATCGCACCACTGCACTCCAACCTGGGCAACAGAGTGAGATTCCATCTTAAAAAAAAAAAGCCAGACATAAAGAGTAGTACATACTACATGATTCCACTTATACGCATGCAGTTCCAGAGCAGATACACCTAATCTGTAATTATAAATGTTAGAAAGTGGTTGCCTGAATGATGGAGGAGAATATTGATTGGAAAAGGACATGAGGGAACTTTCTGGGGTGAGGGAAATATCCTGTAATTTATTTTGGATGGTGTTTATAGAGGTGTGTATAATTGTCAGAGCTCATCAAAGTGAACATTTAAAATCTATACATACTGTTGTGCATAAATAATTATATCTTAGTAAATGTATTTGGATTAAAAACTGCAAATAATTTTACTCATTGAACCGCCTTAATGTTATTTTGCATACTTAGCTAAGGGGAAAAATTTTAAGTTCTTCATTCAGCCTGATGATTTTTACATTTTATCTTCATAGGTTTTGTGTGGCTATAAAGAAAGAGAATTATCCAGATTATATGCCCTCAAACATATTTTCTGACAGTGCAAAACAGATTTTCAGACAGCCTGGGCATACCATATATCTCCTGCCAACTGTGGTAATCTGCAACTTGCTACCCTGTGAACTTGATTTTTATGTTAAAGGAATGCCAATTAATGGGACGCTGAAACCTGGCAAGGAGGCAGCTCTCCACACAGCTGATACATCCCAGAACATTGAACTGGGTAAGAATGTAGTCAGATGATCATTTGTCATAATCCTATGAGAATATCAAGGAGTCTTTTGTGATTATTTATTTAGTAAGCATCTTGGAGAAATTGGGGCACATAAAATAGCTCAATAAGCCAGTTCAAAGGAATTAGAGCAGTTAAAAAAAAAAAATTACCTTTAGCTGGAGGCGGCAGCAGTACATGACTGTAGTCCCAGCTTCTCAGGAGGCTGAGGTGGGAAGATTGCTTGAGTCTACGAGTTCAAGGCTTCAGTGAGCTATGGTCACGCTACTGCCCACCAGCCTGAGCAACATAGTAAGACCCCATCTCTAAAAAATAAAAACCTCTTATAGAAAATGATAAGAAAAAAACTTAACCAACCAAAAGGTTTACAGAGGAGGCCCTCAACAGAGCCTTTTTTCTTACATTGCTGACATGATGTATGATTGTAGGAAGCCATTTCATCTTTTTAAACTATGGTTTTCCCAAGCAAAATCTTATGCCTCTTCTCTTTTAATTGAAAAGATAAACGTTTGCTGAGCACTCACTCTATTCCAGGCATACCTGGGCTTTTTCACACGTGTAGTCTCATGTAATCCTTATAGAAATAATTATTTGCCTCATTTTACTGGTGAAGAAATGGGGGTTTGGAATGTATCAAGTAATTTTCAGTTGTAAAGGTTGTTAAAAGGCAGACTTCAGCCAAATTAAATTTAAATGAATTTAATTGAGCAATGAACGATTTGCAAATTGGGCAGCCCCCAGAATCACAGCAGATTCAGAGAGACTCCAGGGATGCCTTGTGGTCAGAACAAATTTATAGACCAAAAAGGAAGTGACGTACAGAAATCAGAGGTGAGGTACAGAAACAGGTGGATTGGTTACAGATTGGGTTTTGCCTTATTTGAACATAGTTGGAACACTCAGCAGTGTATGAGTGGGTTGAAGTGTGGCCGCTGGGATTGGCCAAGACTCAGTTATTGTTACAGGTGCAAAATTCTAAATCAGGTCTTCAATCTTGTCTACCTATTAAGTTAGGTTGCAGTTCATCCACAAAGACTCATATAGAAGTACAGAGTCCTCAGGCCATATTTTGTTTGCTTTAACAGGGTGAATGAAGTCAAAGTAGAGAATCATTATCATATTTGCAACACTTGAAACAAGGAGGAATGGTGATTATAGTTAACAATATTGTATGGTATATTTCATAATAGCTAGAAGAGAGGATTTTTAGTGTTCTAACTGCAAAGAAATGATGAATGTTTGAGATAATGAAAAGGCTAAATACCCTGATTTGATCATTTCACAATGTATATATGTGTTGAGACATCTCACTGTACCCCCAAAATATGTGCAATTTATTATGTGTCGATTAAAATTTAATTTTTTTTTTTTTTTTTTTTGAGATGGAGTCTTACTTTGTCACCCAGGCTGGAGTGCAATGGAGTGATTTTAGCTCACTGCAACCTCTGCCTCCCGGGTTCAAGCAATTCTCCTGCCTCTCAGCCTTCTGCGTAGCTGGGACTACAGGTGCCTGGCACCACACCTAGCTGATTTTTGTATTTTTAGTAGAAACGAAGTATCACCATGTTGACCAGGCTAGCCTCAAACTCCTAACCTCAGGTGATCCACCTGCTTCGGCCTCCCAAAGTGCTGGGATTACAGGCGTGAGCCACTGCACCCGGCCAAAAAATTTTTTTTGCAAAGCAAAGAAGTACTTCTGGAATTTCGGCAGAAAATGTATTCCTTTTAAGACTACCATACAACAGGTTGAAGTAATAATAACTTAGATATTTATGATTTTATAGTTTTGTAAGTGCTTTTCCTGTATTGTTTCATGTTATCTCCATTTACTGACTCAGGACCTGAAACTCATTGAACTTAAGCAATGTGTCTGTCCCACAGTGACAAGATTACATTGCAATTACTATATAACCCTTGAACTTAATTTAGAAAAGTAGTGCAGTGCTATTCATTCTAAATAAAATCGGTCTTTGGCATATAAGAGGTTTTCTAATATATTTCTTCAAATATTTATTGAGCCTCTGTACAAAATAGAAATGTCTTCTCATCCCATCACCGTGTACACACCCAGCACTGCTTCTCCTCAGCGTTCTGCATTCCACAGCTTATCACTTTTCATAACAAGTATCTACATTTTGCACATGGGTCCCAGAGAGTTCAAATAACTTGTTCCACATCATGAAGGTACTAAGGACAGACTGGAGTTTGGAAGCCAGGCAGTTTGGCTGCAGAACTGTGCCTCTTACCCTGCACTTGGGTTAGTAGGTTTCAGGCACCTAGCACAGGGCCTGAAGTATAGCAAACTCCTAAGAATCATAACTATTATTGATAGTTTTTTGATATTCTAACCCTTATGATTATGTAATTTAGGCTCCCTAGTGTGACTTCCAGGCCATCTGGTTTGCTTATATTGATTCTTACCCTAGCTAGAGGGAAAGAGCCATTCTAATGAAGATTTTTACCAGCTAGATACTTAGTTATTGGTTTTTCCAAAAGGAATCCAATTTACTTTTGCTGTGAGCTATTTTGACAAACTATAGTGAGAACTCTGAAGGTTAATAGTTTGTATCTTCTTTAGGGGTGTCACTGGAGAATTTCCCCCTCTGTAAAGAATTGCTCATTCCACCTGGAACCCAAAACTATATGGTGAGAATGCGACTCTATGACATCAACCGTCGGCAGCTGAACCTCACCATCCGGATTGTGTGTCGAGCAGAAGGATCCTTAAAGATCTTCATTTCTGCTCCATATTGGCTGATTAACAAAACAGGTACGTACAGGGGCTGCTCGAGTAGGTCTTTGGCGTTAGTCATGGGAATTCAGATTTATTTGCTTAGCTAACTAAATGGAGCCAATGCAAATAGATTACTTCAACAGTCTGAGCTGCTGAAACATTCCTGCTTCCATCATAAATGCTTAATCATGCTCAAAACTGTCCTTTTAGGCAAGGAACTGAGCCCACTAAATCGATTCAGTTTTCACTCTTTTCCCCCTTGATGATTTTGTTGGTTCACCATTTGCATCTCTTTCAGATAGACTGGGTGGTATTGCTGTAAACTTTTCTCTCCTTCCTAAAGGGTTGCCACTGATCTTCAGACAGGACAATGCCAAGACAGATGCTGCAGGCCAGTTTGAGGAGCATGAGCTGGCCCGGAGCCTGAGTCCTCTCTTATTCTGCTATGCTGACAAAGAGCAGCCAAACCTGTGAGTACAGTTATTTATGGGAAGGGGAAATAAGCTCCTAGGGAAGGGAAGAAATTAGTAAAGGTTATAATATATCCGTGTAAGTAGAAATATACTGTAGATAACAATCCTGACTTGGCAGGGGAATAGAACCATGACCTAATGGGATTTTTGGGGATCTAATTTCTATGTTATTTGATACTGAAAATAAACCATTTGGTTGGTTTATAATGAAAGCTAGTTTTATTTTACATGCATTGAAGTAGTTTTCCTATTCATAACTCTGCCAACGAAGAGAAAGCCACGTGTTCTTCTCTTCTCTACAGTTTTTCTTCCCCTGTAAACTTTAGCACAGGCACAGGAGCTGGCATCAGAATGGACATAGACTGGTTGTTTGGTAAAGCCATCAGCCTCATTAATCCAATCCAGGATTTGTATCACATTTGGAAATTCATCCCTTTTACCCTTGAAGTAAAACGTGCCATTTTATGGTCTCAAAGCACTCATTGCATGTTTAAAAGCAGGGACAAAAACAACTGTGAAGATTAAATGACATGTGCTTTTAATGTATGGTAGGAGCATTAATTCACTTTTGTTCTTGGTTTTGACATTTTGCTTTTTACAAGAGTCTTTTAATAGAGCTCTAATCAAAGATAAATGGGTGTATCCAATAGTGCTAAAATGCCATACCGTGTTATCGGTAGAATTATGCTGACAGCTTAACAGAAAGTCTTCTGGAGTACCACACTTCAGTGAGTACTGATGTGTTTACAAGGGAAGGTTGGAGTGTAGATTAGTGTTTGAGGCAAGGAAAGAGGATTGATGAGAGTTCTGGATATTGTAGGGGATGCAGCTAGCCTCTTGGCATGTGCGACAAGCCCAGTCTCATTCTTTTCTTGAAATGATTTGGACAGTTTTAGATTTAGGACTTGACATGTGTCACACAGTGTGTTTTATCTCTGAATTCCACAGTTCCCAAAGCATTTTCACATAGACCATCTCATTGGATTCTTCCCACCATCGCAAGGGTTTAGGCAGGGCAGGAAATATTGTTATATTTTAAGATGAGGAAACAGGCTCAGAGAGAGTGCTACCTGCCAAAAGTTTACATCCTTGTTAGTGGTAGAGCGGGAACACACATTCGGGAATTATGTTGCCAAAATCTGTGACAGGACACTGACCAACTAAACAATGTTTTGCTATTGTAATAGTATCAGTCTGGCCGGGTGCGGTGGCTCATGCCTGTAATCCCAGCACTTTGGGAGACTGAATTGGGCATATCCTGAGGTCAGGGGTTTGAGACCAGCTTGGCCAGTAGGGTGAAACCCCATCTCTACTAAAAATACAAAAATTAGCCGGGTGTGGTGGCATACGCCTGTAGTCCCAGCTACTTGGGAGGCTGAGGCAGGAGAATCACTTGAACCCGGGAGGCAGAGGTTGCAGTGAGCCTAGACTGTGCCATTGCACTCTAGCCTGGGCGACAGAGCAAGATTCCATCTCAAAAAAAAAAAAAAAAAAAAAGTATCAGCCCTTGTAAGTAATGCAGCATACCTGCATCTTCTGTACATATGCTTCTTGTGCTTTTTAAAATGGACCCTTGAAACAGCAGAGTCAGGAAAGGATTAGTTTGACTTGAATACTTGATTTTTAGGGTAATATTAGAAATTGTACCCTTTTCCTCATGTGTTATACTCATAGAATCCTAATGTTTTCTCTTAAAGCTCTTAGTTGTAGATGTCAGTAAGTTTCACACACTGTTATACTGTGGCTGCCTCTAAGATCCAGCTTTAACCACTGATGAATTTTCTCACTGTGCTAGGGAATCACATGAGAGTGAAGAAGAGTCAATAGGAGAGATGGAATTTGGATGATAACTATATTAGTGTCTCCCAGTTAGAACAGGCAGATAAGACTTTCTCATGGATGAATATCTACATCTTTGCTTTTCTGCCCCACAGCTGCACGATGAGAATCGGAAGGGGATTCATCCAGAAGGCATGCCGGGCTGGTGTCAGGGCTTCTCCCTGGATGGTGGTAGTGGTGTCCGAGCTTTGAAAGTCATCCAGCAAGGAAACCGCCCGGGGCTGATCTATAACATTGGTGGGTTACATTTGGGGCAGTGGGAGAATCAGAACTGTTGGCTGATGACCTCAAGCCTGGAGGAATGAGCTGGCCATGCATTTTGGCCTGATTACAAGTGCTGATTTTCTCATTTGGCATTGGGTCAGGTATCTGTTCTCTGAATGCTACACTGCTATCAACACAGATCTATTCTCCTAGGGATCTGAGGAGCCACCTAAACACTGCCCTTTCGAGGTCTGTGGCTCTGTTTAATTTCAGACTCACCTGTGTCAGGAAAGTATCAGTTTGGCTTGAATCCTTGTTTTCAGGGGAATAATAGGAACACTTAGCATGCCTTTCATCCTCCAAGTATTCCCACGCATTCATTAAAATTTGCAAGCCCTAAGATTGTAGGAAGCATTGTTCTCCTTGAAACTGAAGGAGAGAGGTTAAGTGACCTGCCTAGATGCAAAGGGGAAGTCTGGGTCAAAAGTAGAATTAGGATTGGGGCATACAAATTAAATGCACTTGGTGGTTGTAGTAATTACAGCAATCTCCAAACTAACTTTGCTTATGGAAATGGGAAGGGTGGAAAGGGGAGGAGAGGATACCGTACCCATATGCCTCAGAGCCACTTGAGAACACTCAAAAGATTCGCTAAAGAGTTAAGATAATTTGATTGAAATATGAATCAGGGTGAAAATTGTAGCAGTGTATCCCTTCAGTATCTAATTTCCCAACATCTCAAAGTAATGTTTAGTTTTGAACACTGCAACACCATCTACGACTGCATGGTCCTGTAGAACTTCCTGTGATGATGGAAATGTTCTATTTTGCACTATCTAGTAGTAGCCACTAGCCACATGCGGCTGCTGAGCACTGGAGAGAAATAAGGCAAGTATGACTGAGGAATTGAATTTTCTTTTACTTAATTTTAGTGAATTTAGGTTTAAATAGTCACATATGGCTACTGGCACCATATTGGACAGTATGCACATAGTCATAGTTCCTTCCAAGAGCAGGGAAAACTGATGTGATATCATTTACATATTTATCCTGAGTCCCATGAAGAGTCAAGGATATGTTTAGATGTCTGAGGATTTATTAATAAAATAATCTTCCAAGTATAGTTTCCTTTTGGGTTTTAATCATAGGTTTATATTCATTCTCCCTTGACACGTGAACTGTCTTCTTAAAGTTGACATTAAGATTTTAAAAGAAATAAACTTTATTTGATCTTGCAGCACAAGATAGTTATCTTAACTTTTCTCACTTTTGTTTGCTCCACCCCTTGAATAGGCAAAGGCTGCTTCATGCTGTGTTTGGCTTTCTGCTGTGGTATTTTGCCCCTCATGTATTTTGCAAAGCAAGCTACCACAGGTTGGCTGGAAACTGTAGTTGGGACAAATTGGGGTGGGAGGAGCTTGTTCCTTTTAAAGCAGCTGGCACTAAGAACCACAGAATTCTTGCAGAGGCCCATTGAGCAGACTGATCAGACATACGCAGTGATTGCCCATATAAGTTGTTTTGCTAGGAGCATTCACTAAGGCTCATGACATATGTTTTGAGGGCTAATACTGTGGTTTAGGTTTTGTTGATCCACCTAGGGAAGAGATAGAAGGAGTGGCCTAAGATAGGACTTTATAATTCTTGAGGGTCATGAACTTTTGCCATGTCTTCCCACAAGGGAATTTGTGGAATCTCCTGCTTGAATATTTTGAAGAATAGGATAGATAACTAGCTCCGTATCAGGAAAGTTTAAAGCATAGTCCAAACTGAAAAGCCAGGGACAGCCTTGCCAGGTAGCCTCACATGGATCTCCAAAAGAACGATTTTGTGCCTGTTGATCTTATCAGCTTATTGATTTATCAGGGGTTTCCCAGGGCAATATAAGATGTGAAGGGGAAAGAAGCCCACCTTTTCCAAAATTCAGTGNAGTTGTAGATGTCAGTAAGTTTCACACACTGTTATACTGTGGCTGCCTCTAAGATCCAGCTTTAACCACTGATGAATTTTCTCACTGTGCTAGGGAATCACATGAGAGTGAAGAAGAGTCAATAGGAGAGATGGAATTTGGATGATAACTATATTAGTGTCTCCCAGTTAGAACAGGCAGATAAGACTTTCTCATGGATGAATATCTACATCTTTGCTTTTCTGCCCCACAGCTGCACGATGAGAATCGGAAGGGGGATTCATCCAGAAGGCATGCCGGGCTGGTGTCAGGGCTTCTCCCTGGATGGTGGTAGTGGTGTCCGAGCTTTGAAAGTCATCCAGCAAGGAAACCGCCCGGGGCTGATCTATAACATTGGTGGGTTACATTTGGGGCAGTGGGAGAATCAGAACTGTTGGCTGATGACCTCAAGCCTGGAGGAATGAGCTGGCCATGCATTTTGGCCTGATTACAAGTGCTGATTTTCTCATTTGGCATTGGGTCAGGTATCTGTTCTCTGAATGCTACACTGCTATCAACACAGATCTATTCTCCTAGGGATCTGAGGAGCCACCTAAACACTGCCCTTTCGAGGTCTGTGGCTCTGTTTAATTTCAGACTCACCTGTGTCAGGAAAGTATCAGTTTGGCTTGAATCCTTGTTTTTCAGGGGAATAATAGGAACACTTAGCATGCCTTTCATCCTCCAAGTATTCCCACGCATTCATTAAAATTTGCAAGCCCTAAGATTGTAGGAAGCATTGTTCTCCTTGAAACTGAAGGAGAGAGGTTAAGTGACCTGCCTAGATGCAAAGGGGAAGTCTGGGTCAAAAGTAGAATTAGGATTGGGGCATACAAATTAAATGCACTTGGTGGTTGTAGTAATTACAGCAATCTCCAAACTAACTTTGCTTATGGAAATGGGAAGGGTGGAAAGGGGAGGAGAGGATACCGTACCCATATGCCTCAGAGCCACTTGAGAACACTCAAAAGATTCGCTAAAGAGTTAAGATAATTTGATTGAAATATGAATCAGGGTGAAAATTGTAGCAGTGTATCCCTTCAGTATCTAATTTCCCAACATCTCAAAGCAATGTTTAGTTTTGAACACTGCAACACCATCTACGACTGCATGGTCCTGTAGAACTTCCTGTGATGATGGAAATGTTCTATTTTGCACTATCTAGTAGTAGCCACTAGCCACATGCGGCTGCTGAGCACTGGAGAGAAATAAGGCAAGTATGACTGAGGAATTGAATTTTTCTTTTTACTTAATTTTAGTGAATTTAGGTTTAAATAGTCACATATGGCTACTGGCACCATATTGGACAGTATGCACATAGTCATAGTTCCTTCCAAGAGCAGGGAAAAACTGATGTGATATCATTTACATATTTATCCTGAGTCCCATGAAGAGTCAAGGATATGTTTAGATGTCTGAGGATTTATTAATAAAATAATCTTCCAAGTATAGTTTCCTTTTTGGGTTTTTAATCATAGGTTTATATTCATTCTCCCTTGACACGTGAACTGTCTTCTTAAAGTTGACATTAAGATTTTTAAAAGAAATAAACTTTATTTGATCTTGCAGCACAAGATAGTTATCTTAACTTTTTCTCACTTTTGTTTGCTCCACCCCTTGAATAGGCAAAGGCTGCTTCATGCTGTGTTTGGCTTTCTGCTGTGGTATTTTGCCCCTCATGTATTTTGCAAAGCAAGCTACCACAGGTTGGCTGGAAACTGTAGTTGGGACAAATTGGGGTGGGAGGAGCTTGTTCCTTTTAAAGCAGCTGGCACTAAGAACCACAGAATTCTTGCAGAGGCCCATTGAGCAGACTGATCAGACATACGCAGTGATTGCCCATATAAGTTGTTTTGCTAGGAGCATTCACTAAGGCTCATGACATATGTTTTGAGGGCTAATACTGTGGTTTAGGTTTTGTTGATCCACCTAGGGAAGAGATAGAAGGAGTGGCCTAAGATAGGACTTTATAATTCTTGAGGGTCATGAACTTTTGCCATGTCTTCCCACAAGGGAATTTGTGGAATCTCCTGCTTGAATATTTTGAAGAATAGGATAGATAACTAGCTCCGTATCAGGAAAGTTTAAAGCATAGTCCAAACTGAAAAGCCAGGGACAGCCTTGCCAGGTAGCCTCACATGGATCTCCAAAAAGAACGATTTTGTGCCTGTTGATCTTATCAGCTTATTGATTTATCAGGGGTTTCCCAGGGCAATATAAGATGTGAAGGGGGAAAGAAGCCCACCTTTTTCCAAAAATTCAGTGTCTGTTTTGTTCCAGAGTACCCTAGACTCTTTTTGTAATATTAAGTTAGACACATCTTTTTCTATTCGATATCACCTAACTATGATATTGTTGATTTCTGGCAATGAAAGCTTCTCTGTATGTCACAGAAAGAAATGACAGGGTATAGCTCCATATGCCAGTATTACATAGCGTTTCTTAGATACACAGTTTTAGAGAGATTTTTGTGTGTGACTTTTCTTAGTCTTTCAGGTATTTTCAAGGCTTATGTTAAAGGAACATCAGAATTTTCAAGCCAGTTTAAGTGAATTACAGCACTAACAGGTTGGAATATTTATAATTGGGATTATGTTGAGAAATCTATGACACCCGGTTGTCAAATCCTAAGGTGGGGTTTTCTATTTTAATGGTTCTCTTGATTCTTGATGAGTGCTGAGTGGAGTGGACTCCTTGTACCTGTCCCATCACAATACAAGCAAGCCCGACGAGGGTGCCGCTCCGGAGCCTGACCGCCTGGACTTGAATCCCAGCTATGGCACATACTGCTGTGTGACAGAGAGTCAGTTACTTAGCTTTCCATGCCTTTGTTTCCTCATCTGTAAAATGGAAATAATTGAAATAGCTAACTTAGAAGGTTGTTATGAGGATTCAATATAAAGCCTTTGGTAGAGAGCCTAGCAAGTATTAAGAGATCAGTAATTATTATTATTATTGTTGTTGTTGTTATTTTTATTTCTATGATCAATATTTTTATCAGTGGGTGACCAGAGCTCAGCCCAGTACCTTGAATGTCATTGCTATATTTATTGTCTGAATGAATGAGTGAATAATGCATCCCACTGAATTTTCATTTTAAAAGTGTTATCAGAGTTGTTAAGATAGTTCAGTGCTTTTCTTTATTTGGAACCGGCCGTCTTGAGATTTCCTTTGGACTGTTTTCTTACCTTTTCCTGGTACATAGTAGGCGCTGAAAACAGTTATTTTATAAATGAATAAATTTATGTATTTGTTTTTGAGACAGAGTCTCGCACTGTCACCCAGACTAGAGTGTAATGGTGTGATCTTGGCTCATTGCAACCTCCGCCTCCTGAGTCCAAGCAATTCTCTTGCCTCAGCCTCCCAAGTAGCTGAGACTACAGGTGCGTGCCACCACGCCCGGCTAATTTTTGTATTTTTAGTAGAGATGGGGTTTCACCATGTCAGTCAGGCTGATCTCTAACTCCTGACCTCAAATGATCCACCCGTCTCGGCCTCCCACAGTGCTGGGATTACAGGCGTGAGCCAGCACGCCTGGCCATGAATAAGTTCTCTAATACTTAGCATTATGTTTGAGCTGGATTCTTTGGCAATGGGCTAAAATAAAATACTAGACAAGAGTAAGTAGAGTTTAGAACATTACAGAATCCGACTAAGTAATCTGAAATTTCCACTATATCCTGTAAAAGTGGTAGGTTCTCTAGAAGGAAATTTTGCATCCTAGGTGTAAGCAAAAAAGTATCATGTGAAACTGTTGTAAGTATTCAGCTTCATAAATGGAAACCTAAGGTATGTGTGACCAGCCACACTGTGAAATGGTACACACTGTGTGAAGAAACTAGGAATTAAGGGGGTATTGCTATTGCCTCTGAACCTTTTTAAGGCCTAAATGGGAATAAGGAGTAATAATACTTTGAGTACAATTGCTATTTTCATTACATTCCTAGAAGGTTCAATATCCTGTCTGGGTGATAGAGTTATTTTCTCAGAGAAGCTAAGTAACTGTGAAGGTTATTTATTTTTGTCAGACCAAGAGTTTTCTCTCTTCATGGTTAATTTATAAAAGTGGTTCTTGTTATTTGTAGGTATTGATGTCAAGAAAGGCCGAGGTCGATATATTGACACCTGCATGGTCATCTTTGCCCCCCGTTACCTGTTAGATAATAAATCATCTCACAAGCTTGCATTTGCACAGAGGGAATTTGCCAGGGGACAGGTGAGCAGTTTTGGTTTTGAAGAATGAGAGTGCCTATGTAATAGCACGAATTTTAATGTCATCTTCCATGAAGACTGTACGTTCTGTTGTGCGAGTAACTGCTCTGTAACTTTGGTACCCAGATAGCTCCTGTTAGAGGGTAAGGCTCAGAGTAGGTACTCAGTAACACTACTGTCATGAATCAACTTGTTGACTAAAGCCCGTGATCCTGTGTGTTCTAGGGAACAGCCAATCCCGAAGGTTACATCTCCACCCTTCCTGGTTCCAGTGTGGTGTTCCACTGGCCCCGCAATGACTATGATCAGCTCTTGTGTGTCAGACTGATGGATGTTCCCAATTGTATTTGGTCTGGAGGCTTTGAAGTCAACAAGAATAATTCCTTCCATATCAACATGAGGTCAGTTTGAGACTCTAAATAGAGACAGAAAAGTAGCCCCTGTTTGAGATGCAGTACTGTAGTAACAAGCCGGTATTACCTTTTGTAAAATGGGCACAAATATTTCTGGCTCAGACAGAGGTCTTAGAACTTGCAAAGTCCGGGGAAGTGTGAGCGGATAATTTGATGGAATAAACTAAAGGAGGTGTTGCCAGTTTTGACCATGGTGTAATTGCTGTTGTCTAATCCAAAGAGTAACACTGAGTTCATATTTTGATTACCTGCAACTTTGAAAGATCTGTCTGCATTTAGATGGTAACGCTCATTATAAATATTTTTGTATTTTCTGACATATTTATATAAACCCTTCTTTCATTTGATGCTGTTCTACTAAATCATCTGGCTTTCTACACCTAATGTGGTAACACTCAGTTCTTGTTAAGAAAAATTAACCAGGCCGGGCACAATGGCTCATGCCTGTAATCCCAGCACTTTGGGAGGCCAAGGCGGGCAGATCATGAGGTCAAGAGATCAAGACCATCCTGGCCAACATGGTGAAACCCCGTCTCTACTAAAAATACAAAAATTACCTGGGCATGGTGGTGTGGTGTGGCTGTAGTCTCAGCTACTCAGGAGGTTGAGGCAGGAGAATTGCCTGAATCCGGGAGGTGGAGGTTGCGATGAGCTGAGATCACACCCCTGTAGTCCAGTCTGGCGACAAAGCAAGACTCCATCTCAAAAAAAAAAAAAACAAAAAACAAATCAGCCTTAACTAGCCCAGGATAAGGTAAACTTTTTTCTTGTTTTCATCATGTACTTTTAAAAAAAGTATTTACCAGCCGGGCGCGGTGGCTCAAGCCTTAATCCCAGCCTTTGGGGGCCGAGGGATGGGTGGATCACGAGTCAGGACGGATCGAGACCATCCTGGTCTACACGGTGAAACCCCGTCTCTACTAAAAAATGTACAAAAAACTGGCCCGGGCGAGATGGCAGCGCCTGTGTCCACTACTCGGGAGGCTGAGGCAGAGAGGGAATGGCGTTAAACCCGGAGGCGGAGCTTGGCAGTGAGCCGAGATCGCGCCACTGCAATCCAGCCTGGAGCGACAGAGCTAGACTCCGTCTCAAAAAAAAAAAAAAAAAGTATTTTACAAATATTTTAAATTGTAGTAAAACAGACATGACATAAAATTTACTCTTTTAACCATTTTTAAGTATTCAGTTAACTGGTATAAGTACATTTACATTATTATGGAAACAATCCCCCAAACTTTTTTCATCTTGTGAAACTGAAACTCTGTACCCGTTAAACAGCTCCTCATTCCCATGCCCCTCAGCCCCTGACCACCATGTTCTACTTTGTGTCTGTAAATTTGACTGCTCTAGGTACCTCATGTAAGTTTAATCATATGGTATTTGTCTTTTTGTGACTGGCTTATTTCACTTAGCATAATGTTGTCAATGTTCATATTTTTGTTTCTTCACCTATTAATGCACACTGGAGTTGCTTCCACCTGTTGGCTCTCATGAACTGCTACGAGCATAGGTGTATCAGTATCAGTTCCAGACCCTGCTTTCAGTTATTTTGGGTATAGATCCAGATGTGGAATAGTTGGATCACATAATCATTCTGGTTTTAATTTGTTGAGGCACCGCCATGGTTTTCCGGAGTCGTTGCACCATTTTACTTTCCTGCCACCGCTGCACAGGGTTCCACTTTCTCCACAGCCTCACCAACACTTGTTTTCTTTGGTTTTTGACACAAGCCTTAAGTGATAGTCCCGCCTCTGTATAATGGGTGTGAGTTTAAATTCGTATTTCCTTAATGATTAGTGATATTGAGCATCTTTTCATGTGCTTTTTGGCCATTTGTATTTCTTCATTGGAAAAAATATCTATTCAATTCCTTTGCCAATTTTTGAGTTAGGTTGTTTTCGAATTGTAGGAATTCCTGTTCTAAGCATTTTATAGTTTCAGCTCTTACTTCTAGGTCTTTGATTAATTTGGGGTTAATGTTTGTGTATGGCGTAAGGTGAGGGTCCAGCTTCTTCATTTTTTTGGTATGTGGATATTTGGTTTTCTCAGCACCATTTATTGAAAAGACTCTCCTTTCCCATTAAATGATCTTGGTACTGTTGTTGAAAATAATTTGACCCTACATGTGGAAGTTTATTTCTGGGTTCTCTATTGGTCTATATGTCTTTATGCCATTACCACCCTGTTTTGATTATAGTTGCTTTGTATTAAATTTTGGAATAAGGAAATGTGAGACCTCCAACTTTGTTGTTCTTTTTCAAGGTTGTTTTCTCTATTCAGAGTTCCTTAGATCCATATGAATTTCAAGGTGGATTTTTCTGTTTCTGCAAAAAATGCTATTGGGATGTTGATAGGGATTGCATGAAGTCCATAGGGTTTTGTAGTATTGACATCTTAAAAATTATGTTTTCCAGTCCCTGAACATGGGAAGTCTTTTCAATTGTGTCTTTAATTTCTTTCATCAGGCCGGGCACAGTGGCTCACACCTGTAATCCCAGCACTTTGGGAGGCCTGGGTGGGCGGATCACAAGGTCAGGAGTTCCAGACTAGCCTGACCAACGTGGTGAACCCCATCTCTACTGAAAATACAAAAATTAGCCGGGTGTGGTGGTGTGCACATGTAATCCCAGCTACTCAGGAGGCTGAGGCAGGAGAATCACTTGAACCCAGGAGGTGGAGGTTGCAGTGATCTGAGATTGTGCCATTGCACTCCAGCCTGGATGACAGAGTGAGACTCCGTTTCAAAAAAAAAAAAAAAAAAATTTCTTTCATAAAATGCTTTTGAAGTTAAAGAATCTGAGATCAGTGCTATTTGAACATGTTTAGAGGCAAAAGTTAATCTTTTATACTTTATGGTCGGCTCTTTATTGAGAACACTATTACAAAGGAACAGAAATACAATAATTTAACAATAGATGTTCCAAAATAGTTCTTCAAAATAGTGGTTTTGTTTTGTTTTGTTTTGTTGGAAATAGAGTCTTGCTCTATTGCCCAGGCTTGAGTGCAGTGGTGCAATCATAGTTCACTCTGACTTTGAACATCTAGGCTCAAGTGACCCTCCTGCCTCTTGAGTAGCTGGGACTACAGGCGTGTACCACCATGCCTGGCTAATTAAAAAGAAAGAAAAAAAGAAAAAAATGTAGAGACAGGGTCTCACTATGTTTCCCAGGCTGGTCTGGAACTTGGGGTCTCAAGTGATCCTCCTGCTCTGGCCTCCCAAAGTGCTGGGATTACAAGTGTGAGCCACCATACCTGGCCCCAAAATAGGACTTATATTTGACTTTTTAAATGTATTATCTGATTCAATAGTGAGCCCTTCTTAATTATACTTTGCCCTGGCCTTTTTTAGTGTGAATTGGATCTGGATATAGTGGTTTTAGGCTATGTTTTAGGAGCTATTGGGTTTTAAGGAGGTGACTCTAGTGCCCAAGGGGGTCTACTGGGTAGGGCTCTACACTCTCATCCCTACCTCAACCAGCACTTTTGTCTGTTAGCATAATGCGCTCCCCCTAAGATTTTATTTGGGTGAAGGAGTGGGGAGGGAAAAGGGATTCTATAGCTAAAACCACCATTGTTTTTTATATTCCCTGGGTAGAGGCAGGGAACATCTGTTGTATGAGAATTGGAAGCCAGTTTGGAGGAGGAGGGTGATTTGTGTAATTTTTGTTAATCCTTTTAAAATGGTTTTAACGTCCAGTTGTAAGAGCAGTCCTAAACTACTGCGAACAGACCTATGCCATCTATTTAATTTACTTTCTTCACCTTTTCATTTGGAAACAATTTAAACTATAGGAAAGTTACAAGAGTAGTAAATGAATATCCCTATATCTTTTACCTGGATTTACCAATTTTCAGCATGTTGCTACCTGTTACTTCTCTCTTCACATACATGAACACAGATTTTCCTTTCTGAACTATTAGAAAGTAAATTAAAGTCATGACGATACTTAAGCCATAAAACTTCACTCATCACCTAAAATAGGGACATTTTTCTAATTAAATATAATACTGTTATCACATACTGATGAAATTTAACCTTGCTATGTTTTCTAATAAATAGTTTTCATAGACTGAATGAATGACTAAAATGTCCTTCATAGCAACTCCCTTCCCATTGATCTAGGATCCAGTCAAGGATCATTTATTTTACTTGTCTCGTGTATTCTCTTGTCTCCTTTAATCTAGAGTAGTCTCGCTTTGCCCATTTTGTCTTTAGTGACATTGACATTTTTGAAGACTCCAAGCTAGTTTCTTGTGGAAAGTCCTATTTTCTGCATTTGGGCAGTGATTTCCTGTCTGTAGATTTGGGTCAAGTATTTCTGATAACTATACTACCTGTGTGATGCTGTGTGTTTCCCACTGTGTCACAGTAGGATGCCTGTGATGTCTGTTGGTCTCATTATTGGTGGTGGTAAGTTGTTCATCACCTGGTTAAGGTGGTGTCCGGCAGGCCTCTTTTTTGTGAAGTTTCCTTTGTTCTTTGTAAATAAGAATAATCCCATTGAGAGAATACTTTAAGACTAAGTGAATATTCTGTTTCCCAAAAACCTTTCATTTAATGGTTTAATGGTTCTTGAATCACTTATTACATTGGTGGTTGCAATGCAGATTATTGAAAAACTAATTATTGCCTGTAATCCCAGCACTTTGGAAGGCCGAGGCGGGCAAATCACGAGGTCAGGAGATCGAGACCATCCTGGCTAACACGGTGAAACCCAGTCTCTATTAAAAATACAAAAAAAAAAAAAAACTAACTGGGCGTGGTGACGGGCACCTGTAGTCACAGCTACTCCAGAGGCTGAGGCAGAGAATGGCACGAACCCAGGAGGCGGAGCTTGCGTTGAGCCGAGATCGCGCCACTGCACTCCAGCCTGGGTGACAGAGCGAGACTTCATCTCAAAAACAAAACAAAACAAAACAAAACAAAAAACGAATTTTATTTTATTTTAATTGAGGTGAGGTCTCACCATGTTGCTCAGGCTGGTCTCAAATTCCTGGGCTAAAGTGATCCTCCCACCTTGGCATCCCAAAGTGCTGGGATTACAGATGTGAGCCACCATGCCCAGCCAGAAATGCTGATTTTTAATTCTCTAATTTCCTCTACATTTATTCACTGATAATTTTCTGTTAAGGTAAACTTTTCATTTCCTTCAGCAATTTATCTATGTATAAATGTATGTATATATACACACACACACATACATACATATACGTTACATCCATCCATCCATCCTCTTCTTTACAGCAGAATATCAGTGTATAAATGTTGAAGAAATGGGAGAATTAGAAAATCACCATTTTGGCCGGGCGCGGTGGCTCAAGCCTGTAATCCCAGCACTTTGGGAGGCCGAGACGGGCGGATCACGAGGTCAGGAGATCGAGACCATCCTGGCTAACACGGTGAAACCCCGTCTCTACTAAAATACAAAAAAACTAGCCGGGCGAGGTGGCGGCGCCTGTAGTCCCAGCTACTCGGGAGGCTGAGGCAGGAGAATGGCGTGAACCTGGGAGGTGGAGCTTGCAGTGAGCTGAGATCCGGCCACTGCACTCCAGCCTGGGTGACAGAGCGAGACTCCGTCTCAAAAAAAAAAAAAAAAAAAAAAAAAAATAGAAAATCACCATTTTGTAATCATATTACCAATTTCTACTTTTTTCAGATGATGAAAGAACACACAGTGGGCTGTAAGTTCAGCGATATTGACTGAGGCCCAAACAGTGTTGTGATTGTCAGAAATGTGAGAAGTAAGTGGATTGCATCTTGTCTCCTACATTTTATGTAGCCTCTTTTGTGTCCTTGTCCTGCAGGGATACCTTGGGAAAATGCTTCTTCCTACGAGTGGAAATTACTCTCCGAGGAGCTACATATAGGATCTCATTTAGTGACACAGATCAGTTACCTCCTCCTTTCCGAATTGACAACTTTTCTAAGGTATCAAGTGGAGTTGAGAACCAGTTTGACTGTTTCATGTGTGGGAGGGTGGAGTGTGTGCTGCCCTTCACACAATGGTACAATACCTTTTCAAGTTGGGTTTCATGGAAGCTCTGTGGATAGGTTCTTTATATCTGGACAATCCTAGAAATCTTTACCATTAAGAGGTGTTTTGCTGGGCAGCCTTGTCCGGGCAGAAGTAATCTTTTAGCTCCCAGATTTATTTATTTTGACTAGAGTGGTTGGTTGACACTGTGCCCTCTGTAGCCATCCCATTCAAACAGAGAAAGTCATTGGCTTGTCCAATGACAATGGGAATGGGCAGCTCTGCTGTTGGACTTAGTTACAGTGAGCGTTTTCATAAATTTTTCAAGAAAGTCAATGTGGAAATCATTCGATTCTATTTTAATTATGCTTTTGAATAATAATAGGTCTTATATATGATGATCTGTAGCCAAATTCCAAAATTCTTATTTTTTTCTGTATTCAAAATGTATCATAGGGGGTTTGGGCTGGAAAGATGCCATTGGAGGGATAGAATTGCTCCCCCTAGATATTTGACTTGGCAAAGCTTTTAAAGCCCTTCATTCCATAGAGAGAGAGAGAGAGAGAGAGAGAGAGAGTGTGTGTGTGTGTAGCACATGTCCTTTAATTGGTGAGTTTTTTGGAATGTGTGAGATGATTAGAAACATTTGAAAGGTGAGATGATGAATTTCACTGGGGCTTATTCCGTGTGTAAGATTCATTTAGGAAGGATTTGGAACTTAAACCTAGGAAGCACTGACTCACTTTTCAGTAACCACACTCTGAATGAAAGTCCTCTTTGTCTTCTCTGCCATCACTCTAGGTCCCGGTTGTCTTTACTCAGCATGGCGTAGCTGAACCCAGGCTCCGGACTGAAGTGAAGCCCATGACTTCATTGGATTATGCCTGGGATGAACCCACCCTGCCACCTTTTATCACTCTGACTGTTAAAGGGGCAGGGTCCTCTGAGATCAACTGCAACATGAATGATTTCCAGGATAATCGGCAGCTTTATTATGAAAATTTCATTTACATTGCTGCTACATATACGTTCTCTGGGTAATTCTTGATTAAATTACTGTTCTTATAAAGCAGAAGGTTCTAATTATTAACAGGTTTTAAATGTTAAGCAGTTTCTTAGGAGACCAAAGTACAAAGGAAGATTATTTCATTCTTTACCAAATCCTAGGCTCAGTGTCTCTCTTAAGAGGTCATGTAATTTAAACTCTTGTCTTTTGGCTAGATTAAAATTTATCCAAAGAGTCAAGACCCTTCCTGTGTTAAAGATCTCTCCCAAGAATTCATTCTAGTATTTAAATTTTCTTTTTGCTATTTATTAGTCTGTTTTGCCTGTTTCCGCTTTTGAAACTGACTAACCTTCATCACAATTATTCAGGTTATCATTCTCACTCTCCTCCCCCACCCCATTGAGAATACTGATTAAGCAGACACCTAAGTGTCTGTCTTAATATTCACCTAAAGCCAAATACAGTAGCTTAATTTCGCAGAAATTCCATTGCCTTCACTGTTGTTTGACTAGTTGTGTTTAGAAAAGTCAGGTGAAGAATATTGAGCTTATTTTAATTCTTCGGTTAGATTGCCATGCAGGGATTCAAAACACTGAGCTTTCAAAAAGTAGTCATTCTACCAACATGTAAATATAGCCTATTGTTTCTGTGCTGAAATAACAGGGCCAATTTTAAAGTGCATCTGTGAAGAAATGAAAAATAGCTTAATCTTTAACATTACAAATATAAATCACCTGATGAATAGGAGGTTTAAAGTCACATTCCTTTCCAAAATGTTCAGAACATTTTGCATATGAATAAGATTTTATACATGCCTGGGGCCCAGAAAATAATCTCTAGGTTTTTGCATTATCTCTCTCATCTGCTTAGAGTCCAGATTTCGCTAGTAATAATTGAATTTGCAGAGAAGGACCATTCTTTCTTTGTCTGTTGACGTTCCCTTTGGTAATGATGGTGCTAGGATGTTTATCTTGTTGTAATTGAGTCAGTATGGTTGTTTGTTGTTAATTTGTTTTTAAAGATTATGGCACTTAACAGTGGGACATGCTTAAGGTTTAATGCCTGAAAAACCGAATCTAAATCTGGTTGTTAGTCATGTTTTTCTCCTTATGTTCTATGAATTCCAGTAGTTACTAAGCTCTTTAACTGAAGAATCCTAGTGGAGGATTATGGGCTTAATGGGTTGAACCGATATGGAACAGATAAAAAGAGAAGCTCCTGGAATCTTGGTGTGCAGAATCTAACAGCAGAATTAGAATAATCTTGCTGTGCTAAGAGGTTGGGCCATCTTTTGGAGTATATTAGATACTAATTCTTTGCATTCTTGGAAGGAATAAATGATGAGGAAGAATATTTTTTTAATTTTGTTTTTGAGGTGACTCACGTAACATAAAAGAAACTATTTTCAAGTGAACAGTTCAGTGGCATTTGGTACATTCATAATGTTGCGCCATCACCACCTCTACCTAGTTCAGAACATTTTTATCACCCCAAAAAGAACCCAGAATCTATTGAGCAGTCACTCCCCATTCCTCCCTGTCTCCAGCCTCAGGAAACCACCCATCTGCTTTCGGTCTCTATGGGTTGACCTATTCTGGACATTCACAGAAATGGACTCATAGGAGGGACCTATTTTGTCTGGATTCTTTCACTTAACATAATGTTTCTGAGGTTTATACACATTGTAGCATGTGGCAATGCTTCATTCTTTTTTTTTTTTTTTTTTTTGAGACTGAGTTTCACTCTTGTTGCCCAGGCTGGAGTGCAGTGGTGTGATCTCCACTCACTGTAACCTCTGCCTCCCGTGTTCAAGCGATTCTCCTGCCACAGCCTCCTGAGTAGCTGGGATTACAGGTGCATGCCACCATGCCTGGCTAATTTTGTGTATTTTTAGGAGAGATGGAATTTCACCATGTTGGTCAGACTGGTCTCAAACTCCTGATCTCGTGATTCACCCACCTCGGCCTCCGAAAGTACTGGGATTACAGGCATGAGCCACCGCGCCTGGCCCGTTCTTTTTATGAAAAGTACTCCGTACTTTTTGTGGCTGAATACTATGCTGTTTTATGTGTATACTACATTTTGTTTATCCAGTTATTCGTTGATGGACATTTAGTTGTTTCTGCATTTTGGCTATTGTAAACAGTGTTGCTGTGAATATGCCTGAACATACATTTATTTGAGTACTTGTTTTCAATTCTTTTGCTTTATACAGAAGAGTGGAATTGCTGGATTCTATTATAATTCTGTGTTTAACTTTTTGAGGAACCGCCATACTGTTTTCCACAGTGGCTAAACCATTGTACATTCCTACTAACAATGTACAGAGGTTCCAGTTTCTCCATATCCTCACCAACATGTGTTGGTTTTGTTTTGTTTTGTTTTATTTTATTTTGCGACAAGGTCTCTGTCACCCAGGCTGGAGTGCAGTGGCACAATCTTGGCCTGCTGCATCCTCGACCTCCTGGGATCAAACGGTCCTCTTGCTTCAGCCTGTCTCATAGCTGGGACTCCAGGTATGCACCACCATGTCCAGCTAATTGAAAAAAAACATTTTTTTTGATAGAGACAGGGCCTCACTATTTTGCCCAGGCTGGTCTCAAACTCCTGGGCCCAAGCTATCCACCTGCCACAGCCTCCCAAAGTACTAGGATTACAGGTGTGAGTCACTGTGCCAGGCCTAGTTTTGTTTTGTTTTGTTTTGAATGATATCCATCCTACTGGGTATGAAGTGGTATGTTATTGTGGCTTTTGATTTGCATCCTTAATAACTCATGATGTTATATGTCTTTTCATGTGCTTATTAGTCATTTGTGTGTATTCTTTGGAGAAAGTGTATTCAAATACTTTCCATATTTCAAATGGAATTAGAGTGACACTAAAGAATTCTAAGCTTTATAGAATGTTCATACCTCTGCCTCCTGAGTAACTGGGAGTGTAGTGGTACAGTTTTTCAGCTCATTGCAACCTCTGCCTACCGGGTTCAAGCAATTCTTATAGCTCTGCCTTCTGAGTAACTGGGATTACAGGGGCCTGCCACCATGCCTGGCTAATTTTTGTATTTTTACTAGAGACAGGATTTTGCCATGTTGGTCAGGCTGGTCTCGAACTCCTGGCCTCGAGAGATCCACCTTCCTTGGCCTCCCAAAGTGCTGGGATTACAGGCTCCTGCCACTGTGCCTGGCCGAAATTTTTGCCTTTTTATTGTTGAATTGTCAGAGTTCTTCACATCTATCAGTCTTATCAGATGTATGATTTGCAATTTTTTTCTCCCATTATTTTATGAGTTGTCTTTTACTTTTAGATTGAAGTTTCTCATTTTGATCACATATAATTTATCTGCTTTGGGGAAACAAAGATTACTTGTGCTTTTGGTGTCATGAAGACTAGTTTTAATGCTGAATTCATTACCTTTTTTTTTTTTTTTTTTTTGCTAATAGGGGTTAATAGAAAGAGGAGAATAATCTAAATAAAATTTCCAAACATCCTTAAGTGTAGCCAGGCTGCAACATTCCATAAAGCTTAGGATTCTTTAGCGTCAGAGAAACGTAACACGATTGAATTGGAGGGAGCTGATTATGAACATTTTGTTTTCTTTTCATCCTAAAGGGACCTCTGATTTCTTGCCAAGACTTGGTAATGCAATGATGCTGTGGCGCAGTCTCAGCTCACTGCAACCTCTGCCTCCCGGGTTCAAGCAATTCTTATACCTCTGCCTCTTGAGTAACTGGGATTACAGGGGCCTGCCACCATGCCTGGCTAATTTTTGTATTTTTAATGGAGATGGTGATCTGTTTTGCCTGAGCTAGTACTCATCTTTTGCCGTGCTGGTCAGGCTGGTCTCGAACTCCTGGCCTCAAGAGATCCACCTGCCTTGGCCTCCCAAAGTGCTGGGATTACAGGCAGGAGCCACCGTGCCTGGCCGAATTTTTTGCCCTTTTTTTTTTTTTTTTTTTTTGGGCCTCTAAAGATATATGGTTATACTTTTACATCTGAATTTTAAGTCACTAATATTATTAAGAGAAGAAAATTGTCAGTGTGTCTTCTGAGAGATGAGTCTTGGAACTGTGTAGGGAAAAAAACGCAACCCTGATCTTTGTGTTCTTGTATCAGACTTTTTCTTCTATGCTTTAAAAAATTTTCTTCTTTAATAAAAGTTTTGGGCATTTGCTTATTAATACTTGAATACATGTGTGAGTATGTGTGTATATCTGTATCTATATTTATATGTAATATATATATTTTTAAAATTCTAGCTTGCAGGAGGGAACAGGCAGGCCTGTGGCTTCCAACAAGGCAATTACCTGTGCAGAGCTCGTCTTGGATGTCTCACCCAAGACACAAAGAGTCATTTTAAAAAAGAAGGTAAGAGAGCTTACAATCCGAGTTTAGAATACAAGGTTTTTAGCACTGGACGGGACTCAGGATCACCCAGTTCAGAGTCCTTATTTCATGATGAGGCCACAGGGACTTGTCGTGTGGAACCCAGGCCTCTTGGCATTTCCAGGTCAGTGTTAGAGTGGATGAGTACCAGCTCAGGAGTAAGATGACTTCTGGAGTGGAATGTGATCCCCAGGTGTGACCAGCAGAACGTGAATAATAAATATACATGGAATTACCAAGGGCTTGGTGACTGTTAAGCAGACAAGAACAAATTTCTAAGTAGCAGTAATTGTAACATTTTATATAGCATTTTATAACTTATAGAACATTTTCAGTTATTTCACTTGATGAGGATGACAGCTAGTAAACAGGAGAGTAGATAATAAAAGAGTTACATTGACATTTAAAATTAGGTAAAAGTGTATGAATTGGCATTAAGAAATGGACCTCTCCTTTTCAATTGGAAACCAAGTGTAGAAAGTTTGACATTTTAGGTTTTGGTTTGGTTTGTTTTTGTTTTTTTACTTTTTATTTGGAAACAATCTCGAATCTCCAGAAGGTTGGGCAGAAATTTTCCTAAAGTGGGGCTGTGGCTTTGATTTGTCCTCTTACTGGTGATTTTAACTTATTGCAATTGAGGAAGAAGGTATGCGATAGCCTTTTCCACTGAGAAGTGAGGCTACTCTTTTTCTTTTTATAATCAGTCAAGATTTTGTGGCGTGGTACTTTGAGACTATGTAAACCTCCTATTTGTCATATTTTCTATTTATGTATGTGTGTGTGTATGTGTCAGTATGGGCTGCTGTTTTATTCAGTGTGTTATCTGTTACTGTGTCAGTATGTGTGTGTGTGTGGGTATGTATGTATGTATGTATGTATTTATTTATTTTCGAGAAGGAGTCTTGCTCTGGTTGCCCAGGCTGGAATGCAATGGCACGATCTCAGCTCACTGTAACCTCTGCCTCCTGGGTTCAAGCAATTCTCCTGCCTCAGCCTCCTGAGTAGCTGGAATTACAGGCACCCACCACCACACCTGGCTAATTTTTGTAATTTTAGTAGAGATGGGGTTTTGCCATGTTGACTAGGCTGGTCTCGAACTCCTGACCTCAGGTAATCCACCTGCCTTGGCCTCTGAAAGTGCTGGCATTACAGGCTTGAGCCACCTTGCCTGGCCAGTATTTATTTTGATGCTTAGTTTTTCTTACCTTTGGTCAGTGGGAGCTCCTTTAACCTTCTGTGTCCTTTCAACATGTGCCCTCACTTCCTTACTTTCTGACACAGCAAGTTATCCTGAGTCCATCTTATATTTTTCCCTGCACTATTCCTGGAATTCGCCATTTCTCCAGGGAGCCCTCATCCCTTCCATCAGAGAATGGAATTTAGAAACTTGAGATTCATGAATTAGGTGCACTTGTTGCTGTTGTGGTGTTGTGGTTCCCAGGCTGTCTCAGAAGACAGACCTAGGGTTTTTTAATCTATGTATGCACAAATATACATATGTGTGTTTTATGTACATATTTATATACTGTATATATTTATTTCTATGTCTATATACCAAAAAGTAGCAGTTCACACCAATATTTCCAATTCTAGTCCAGTATGACAAAGTTTATTCTAATTTTCTCCCTTTCCATATTTATACTTCCCTTGTCCAGCACTGAGAATATATTTATTGATTTGATCGGTTCCCTGGATTGTAACTCATCCTCCGTCAGCACAGCTGTCCCACGTCCTATATGAACACCCTGGTTTCTTCCTTTGGGCTCTGATACCTATGTACTGGGCAGCCCTGCCCCCTTACCACCCTGCCCTTTGCAGGAATGCCCTCCTTACCTCCTTCTCTGATGCTCCCATTAAACTCCTCCCCAGCCTCCCACTTCAACCCCTGCTCTGGGTTGCCCCATCACCTAGGTGGATGCCTTCCTTGTTCCACATGTGCTTCAACAGTTCCACACTGGGCCGCCACAACCCCCATCCCCAACACACACACAAGCCCCATGGAGTTCTGCCTTCCACAGCCCCATCTAAAGATTGTAGGACTGAATTATCGGGGAAGGGAGGAAGGGAACTGGAAGGAGGATGGTGCATCTCAGCATCTCAGATTTTCAAGTGGAAATTTTGGTAGTTTCCAAATTATGATGAGCCTGCACAAATGGGCAGGCAGTAGAGGAATCCCAGTATGGAAACTCGATCTCACCTGGGTATCTGTGTGTTGATTCCCAATCTGTAGCATCTACAGGATAACCGAGATGCTTTTCCTGTTGTTTCTGGTGCTGTGGAGAGGTATTTTCTCTTCCTGTGAACACAGAAGCAAGCATGTGGGAATTGGAGATGGGAAGCACAGCTCAACTTCATCTCTTTTGGCAGTCAGAGGAGGCAGTATCACATAGCAAAGAGAGCATGATGTGTTTTTAGGTTTGAGTTGTGGCTTTGCCACTTAAAGATATATAGTATCCAGTATTTCCCGTTTCTCTCAGTTTCATTTTTCTACTGACCTCCCAGGTTTGCTGGATTAGCTAAGATAATGTACATAAAGTGCTCTATAAAGAGATGTAATGGTAATAACACAACAAACATTTATTGAGGCTCTACCATGTGCCAGGCATGTACTAATAAGCACATTACATTTATTACACTTATCACAAAAACCATGAGACAGTTTCTGTCTTTGACAGATCAGGAAACAGAGGCTCTAAGAGATTCAGTAACTTGTCCAGGGTCATTCAGCTTGTAAATTGTGTAGCTGGATCTCAAATCCTAGCATTTTGACTCCAATGTTCATGCTACTTTGTTAGTTTTTACCTTGTAGAATGTGATGAAAAGCTATCTGTCTGGCCAGGGGTAGCATGTAAATGAGTTTGTGGTACCCTGATGTGTCTGTTGCTCTGGAGGAGTTCCTGCCTGGTGGGAGTGTATGTGATCCTGGCAGGTCTAGCTGGAGTATAGGTGTGACTGAAAGGGAACGATACAGATTGTCTTAGAGAGGCAGCATAGAGCAGTTAAGCATGCTGACTCTGGAATCAGGCTGCAGAGATTCAGATGTTGGACCTACCATCTAACTAGTTATGTCACCGTGGGGAAGTTACTTCATCTCACTGAGGCTTAACTTCCTCATCTGTGAGGAGGGATAGTTATAGTACATATGTCACTGGATTGTTTGTAGCATTAAATGAGTTTTTTTCTTTTTCTTTTTCTTTTTTTTTTTGAGACAGAGTTTCACTCTTGTCACCCAGGCTGGAGTGCAATGGCGCAATCTCGGCTCACTGCAACCTCTGCCTCCTGGGTTCAAGTAATTCTCCTGCTTCAGTTTCCCGAGTAGCTGGGATTACAGGCGTGTGCCACCATGCCCAGCTAATTTTTGTATTTTTAGTAGAGACGGGGTTTCACCATGTTGGCCAGGCTCGTCTTGAACTCCGGACCTCAGGTGATGCACCTGCCTTGGCCTCCCAAAGTGCTTAGATTACAAGTGTGAGCCACCACGCCCGGCCTAAATGAGTTATTTTATGTAAGTCTTGTGAACCAATGTCTAGCACATAGTAAGTTCTTAGTAAGTATTATGATTTCTAGTATATAATGGATTATATAGACTTTCATGATTGACCTGGAAGCCCAACTGCTGTTTACAAAATATTTCTAAAGAGAAAATATATTTAGAATTACTAGCAATCTGGCCAGGCACGGTAGCTCATGCCTGTAATCCCAACACTTTGGGAGGCCGAGGCAGGCAGATCACCTGAGGTCAGGCGTTTGAGACCAGCCTGGCCAACGTGGTGAAACGCCATCTCTACTAAAAATACAAAAATTAGTCAGAGGTGATGGTGCACGCCTGTAATCCCAGCTACTCGGGAGGCTGAGGCAGGAGAATTCGCTTGAACCCAGGAGGAGAAGTTGTAGTGAGCTGAGATGGCGCCATTTCACTCCAGCCTGGAGAAGAGGAGCGAAACTCCATCCCAAAAAAGAAAAAAAAGAGAGAGAATTACTAGCCATCAATTAGCATAACCTTTGAATGCAACCAACTTAACACTTACATACAATCAGCTCATGAAAATTGGACATCATCAATATAGTACACTTTCCTTATCAACATTGGGGACGGGGAGGAAGGCCTCTGGTAAATTCTGATTGACAGTCAGATATTGAGCATATAGTATATTCTTTATGTAGTTGCACTCTTCTTTAAGGTAAGGGCACCGGACGGTCACCATCTGGAATGGCAGTGATCATGGCAGTATAGCTAGTGTAGGAGGCTGCCCAGCCATTTGTTTCTAATTTCTAAAAAAGGAAAAAAATTCGGTTATGAAAAGAATACATTTGTTAAAATGCACATTATTTGTAATTTTGGTTGTTTGGTTCAAGAGGTTAGCATATTTTACCCTAAGAACAACAAAGGATAGATAACCATGAAAGTTTGAATTAAGCATTTATATAACGTGGCAAATGTCTAAGTAAACTTCCTATATGAGAACTTATTTAGCCCTAGAGGAAGCTCTTGAAGTGAGGAGCTAGCTGTGGCCACATATAATGGCTCTTTCTCTTTTTGCTTCTCCCTACTTAACAGGAACCAGGAAAGCGTTCTCAGCTATGGAGGATGACAGGAACAGGAATGCTGGCCCATGAGGGCTCCTCGGTTCCTCACAACCCCAATAAACCCTCAGCTGCCCGTTCCACCGAGGGGTCGGCCATCTTAGATATTGCTGGTCTCGCTGCAGTGACTGACAACAGGTAATTTTCTAGGCAACTTTTGATTCAAGCTCATTGCTTTCAAATTCAGACTTGGAGGAAATCTACACCAAAAACCAAGAGTTCTATAAATGAAGTAAAAATGTATATTTTTTTCAATGACAAAAGCCTGTCATATTCCCAAATGTGAGTATTGGGCTTTCCCTTTAATTTTTTTAAGCTATGATGACAATACCCTTGCAGATGTTAAGAAACTTCAACCAATAAAATGGGTATAATGTGAAAAGTGAGTATTTCTTCCACCCAAATTCCAATCCATCCTTATTCTGAGGAAGTAGTTTCTTTTTTACATCTTTCTAATAACTTTGTTAAATCCTTCAAAAGCAGAAATTAATTAAGAGAATAATCAGATGTATTTTTATGAATAAATCCTTGGATTCAAATTAGCTCTTTAAGTTTGAGTAAGTTACTTTATTTGCCTGTGCCTTAGTTTCTCCATAAAAATCAGTGTGTTTTCAGTTAATACCTTATTTCCAGAAAAACTTTAGTTGACTTACAAGTTAAAACAGAAAAGAGTTTAGAACTACAATAGAAAAAAGACTGTTGGAAAGGTTTTACATATATTTAGCAGCTGTTCCTTCCATACTGCATGATAAGTTGCCATTTTGAGAAGGCAAGAAGCCATATTATTGTGTGTTATGAAATCTTTAATGTCTTACTTTATGTCCCCTCTTCATGTTTTTCCATTTTGCTTTATTCCTCTTTTCTTATCAAGAGAGACCTAACTACCCTAGGATTCAAGCTAACTACCCATTCAATTTTAAGGGTGGAGGGTATTAGAAGAGAGAAGAGCAAAACCGTCATCCTCATGTTCCCTTCAGGCGTGAAACAGGTGACTCAGAGGGTTCATGGTTCATTGTACATTCCGTTTTCCAGATACGAGCCGTTGATGCTGAGAAAGCCTGACCGCAGGCGAAGCACAACTCAGACGTGGAGTTTCCGAGAGGGAAAACTGACCTGTGGGTTACATGGGTTGGTCGTCCAGGTCAGTCATTTTTGATCCCCAATCGCAGCAAGCAGTGGTTGAGCCTTCTATGAAACAAAGTCTCTACTGAGTTATACATGATGACTTGTTCAACGGGAAAACGAATTACAGAGCAATACTTAATCTATTCCATTTTAGTTAAAAGGAAGTCAGAGTTTTGTTGTGTATTTGTATATATTTACATGGGAAAAGTTCTTGGAGATGGTATGCAATACATGTGTTAAAGAGTGATTGCCCTGGATGATAAGATATTTTTTTCATGGCTTACCTGGACTTTTTCTTTGATGACATATATTACCTATGTAATTTTAAAAAGAAAAAAAGTGTAACTAAAAGTCCAGCACTAAGTTAGATAAATTAGATTTAGACCTGTGAAGTTAATGGCATAGCTGCAAGTCCTCTGTAAAGGGTTCTGTGGCCTGGTAAACATTCGTCAGGCATCTACGTGCTCTTGATTCTGTTCCTTTTGGCCTAAATAAGCATTGATTTGCTGTAGCAAATGTCAGAATGAAGATTGCTGGACAGTTTCCTCTGTCGTCTCCTCAGCCAGTCTACCTCATGATAAACTCCCAGCTACTTTCTAAGCAAATATGTGTTTGGCAAATTACCAAGGGTTTGGATTTTCTGCCCTTTCTGCCTTCAGGCTGGGAATGAGAACAGGGGTCTGAGAAGTAGGAAGATGTCTAGGAGGTTTGGGCATACAGTAGAATAGCACCTGCAATTGTGTGTGCAGTTCTGTCCAGCCTGGGATTTTACGCAAAAGGGAAACAGGAGACTATCAGACCCTTGATAGAGAACTCTGAGTACTTAGATTGTACTCCAGGGCAGTTTGCAAAAATTGTAAGGAGCCTCTGACTGCTTTTGGTGAGATTTATTTTCTTTATCTCTATCGCCCTGAGCTTTTTTCATCAAAGACAAGCTGCTTACTTATATGTAGCACACATCTGGAATGGATTTGTGATTTTCAATTAGCAATACAATTCAAACTTCTAGAGGCAAAGAGGGCTTGTTATAATTGGTGGGTTTCATGTCTGACCCTGACTTCACTTCTAGTTTGTTTCTAAAGCCCATGTAATTCCAGTGCTCTTGGAGCATTTTCTTCCTTAAAATCTCTTTTTGGTGTTTGTTGTTTTGTGAATCTATTTCATCATTTCCCTGCTTGTTAGTGACTGTGTAATAACAGTATTCAGCAGAGCAGAATGTGTTTTGGTTAGGGAAGTAAACTTGTTTCAATCTTATTACGCTGAATAAAGTTCATTGAAGACATTAAAACATTTTCTGACACTGCTCTTATTAGGTTGTATATGTTCTTTCTTTCTAAACTTACAATAGCTATAAAAAGCTTTCTTTGTGTTGAAACCTGTACTATAAACCCTGCTCAAAGTTTGCTTTTCATGAGTCAGTATTTAAAAGTTAACAAAAGGGATTTAGACACACTTTGCCATTGTCTTCTCTAGCCTTGTGTTTGCTTTCCCACAGCCATCATCCTGTAGACTCCATTTACTTGGGGCATGTAGCGAGAAGGTGTTTTCCTCCAAAGGCCTTGTTAAAGCAAACTAAATATGGCCTGGGAAGGACTCCGTACTTCTATAATTGAATCCCCGTGGACAAACTGTAACCTAGCGTAATCGGCAGGCAAGATTGAAATCCTAACTTAGGAGTATGTGCCTGTAACAATAGCTGAGCCTTGGCCAGTCACAGCAGCGATACTTCCACTACTCATAGACAGCTGAGTATTCAGACTGTGTTCAAATAAGGCAAACACCAACCTGTAACCAATCCAGCTGTTTACTTCCAGTTTCTGTACATCACTTCCCTTTCTTTGTCTATAAATTTGTTCTGACCACGAGGCATCCCTGGAGTCTCTCTGAATCTGCTGTGATTCTGGAGGCTGCCTGATTTGCAAATTGTTCATTGCTCAATTAAACTCCTTTAAATTTAATTTGGCTGAAGTTTTTCTTCCTTCCTTCCTCCCTCCCTCCCTCCCTCCCTCCCTTCCCCCTACCCTCCCCGCTTCCCTTCCCTTCTTGACGGACTCTTGCTGTGTCGCCCAGGCTGGAGTGCAGTGGCGCAATCTCGGCTCACTGCAACCTCCACCTCCCGGGTTCAAGCGATTCTCCTGCCTCAGCCTCCTGAGTAGCTGGGATTATGCCTGGCTAATTTTTGTATTTTTAGTAGAGATGGGGTTTCACCACGTTGACCAGGCTGGTCTCAAACTCCTGACCTCAGGCGATCCGCCCGCCTCGGCCTCCCAAAGTGCTGGGATTAAAGGCTGAGTCACCTCTCCTGGCTTGAAGTTTTTCTTTTAACAGCCTGAATAACTGGGTATCAGGTGACATTCTCAACTCTGTATTCCATTCTAGAAGAAACACCATCTTTTGAGNCCCTCCCTTCCCCCTACCCTCCCCGCTTCCCTTCCGTTCTAGACGGACTCTTGCTGTGACGCGCAGGCTGGAGTGCAGTGACGCAATCTCGGCTCACTGCAACCTCCACCTCCCGGGTTGAAGCGATTCTCCTGCCTCAGCCTCCTGGGTAGCTGGGATTATGCCTGGCTAATTTTGTATTTTAGTAGAGATGGGGTTTCACCACGTTGACCAGGCTGGTCTCAAACTCCTGACCTCAGGCGATCCGCCCGCCTCGGCCTCCCAAAGTGCTGGGATTAAAGGCTGAGTCACCTCTCCTGGCTTGAAGTTTTTCTTTTAACAGCCTGAATAACTGGGTATCAGGTGACATTCTCAACTCTGTATTCCATTCTAGAAGAAACACCATCTTTTGAGTATTTGGTTTGGTTGTCCAGCCACAGGCCTGTTTGGGGAGGTTTTCAACTCAAGAATTTTCCTCTTACTGGAAAGCTGAATGATTATAATAATTATTTTCTATTTTCAGAATATTTCAGATTTTTAAGCAAACCCTAGTAGGAATACTCAAAGAAATAGCTAGTTTTGGCTACTTTTTTAGAAGTTTATTTTAATGAGAAGAAGTTAGTATTAGTAAAAGGCAGAATTAAACTGATCTACTATGCGTGAAATTATCTCTTATTCATAATTACCCAAATTTATGAGCATAACTTTCAGTCTTACTCAAGTAATCCTACTGTTTTTCATCATCTGCAAAGCTGAACAAATAGTAAAGTCTTTGTTGCACATTGATCACGACCCTCCAGAGGAGAATGTAAATTTAGGAACTTGTTTGAAATGATGTGTTAAATTGTCAAAGTCAGTGCCTCTGTCTTTTCTCACATGTCTCTACTCCAATGTCTTTTAGGCCAAAGGAGGACTTTCTGGTTTGTTTGATGGAGCTGAAGTTGTTCTTGGTCCTGACACTTCCATGGAGCTTTTGGGGCCAGTTCCACCTGAACAACAATTTATTAATCAAAAAATGAGACCTGGTTCTGGAATGTTATCCGTCAGAGTCATCCCAGATGGACCAACTAGAGCACTCCAGGTGATAATTTGTCATAAGAGTGGATGCGAAACTCTGTACTTCTCCCAAATACATATTGAACTTGTTTATGCCAGATATGAGGATATGGTCTCTTCATCTGTAAAACGGGGATAGGATCTACCTCACAAAGTTGTTATAAGAACTAAAGTACGGGCCGGGCGCGGTGGCTCAAGCCTGTAATCCCAGCACTTTGGGAGGCCGAGGCGGGCGGATCACAAGGTCAGGAGATCGAGACCATCCTGGCTAACACGGTGAAACCCCGTCTCTACTAAAAAATACAAAAAAGAACTAAAGTACAAGAAAAAAATAAGTGGGAAGTATAAGCAAAGTATCAATGAAATGTGTGGTAATCTAAAAAACCATAAGATATAAACAACATAATGTTAACAACAGTGCATATTAATAGTGTCGTTAATCATTAGTAACACAATATCTTAATAACATTAACAACAAGAAGATAACAATCCTTAATCATATAATTAAGAGGTTGTGGTAATGAGAGTAGGAATGGAGGGTGTATGGAAAGGATTTGTATTCCCAGATTTGGAGGGTGGGGAGCTTCCTAAGAGAAGTAATACTTAAGCTGAGACCTAGAGGTTAACTGAAAGGAATTAGCCAAATCGAAAGGTACAGGTGGAGGGGCTGTGCCTTCAGTAATGAGTGGGTTCATCAACAGGTATTTACTGAGCAGCTACTTGAGCCAGCATAGGTCTAGGTACTGAACATTTACCAGTGAACAGACAAAACTCCCTGCCTTCTTGGAGCTTACATTCTAGGGGGGGGTGGACGATCATTGACCAATAAACATAGGAAGTAAATGACATACTGTTTGGGAAGTTGACTAGTGAAGGCCCACAGGTAGCAGAGTGATCCTCAGCCCAAGTGGCACACAGAATGTGGTAAGAAAGAAGCCTGGAGATAGAAGCAGGGGTCAGATCAGAAAAGGTCAGAGATACATACTAAAGAATTTGTGGTTTTTCTAAGGCAACTTTGTGGTTTTTCTAAGGCAACAAGGAGTCAGGGAATGGCATGATTAGAAAATCGTTTTAGATCACTTCCTCTGGCTGCAAGGTAGAGAACCAGAGTGGGGCAAGACTGGAGATAGGGAAAGACCAGGTAGGAGGCTCTTGCAGTAACGTCAATGAAAGGTTATGGTGGCCTGAACTGGAAGAAGTGGCAGGGTCGACATGAGGAGGCTGGAGAGAAATGAATAGAAATGAGAACTTACTTAGGAGTAGAGTCAGGCAGATTTCATGACCGAATGTGGGAATGAGGGAGAGGAAGGAGTCAGTAATGGCCTCCAAGGTTCTGATTTGGGCAACTTACAGGATGATAATCCAGATCGCTAAGGGATGAACATGGAGCAGACTTGCAGAGGAAGGGAGGAGTTAGGTTTTGAACTTGTTAAGGTAACTGTATGATATCTATGTGAAGATGTCCATGAGTCATTGTAACTATGGCTCTGAAACCCAGGGGAGAGATCTGTGATGGGGATAAGAGTTTATCAGGTCATAGCGTAATCAGAACAAAGGAAAAAAAAGATGTTGAAATATAACAATGAGCTCTCTGAGATAGTGCATCACAGTTCACAGTACCACTTTTTATTTATTTATTTATTTAGCTGTGTCACTCTCTTTCGCCTAAGCTGGAAGGCAGTGGCAAAATCATAGCTCACTAAAGCCTTGAACTCCTGGGCTCAAGTGATCCTCCCACCTCAGCCTCCCAAGTAGCTGGAACTACAAGTGCATGCCACCATGCTTAGCTAATTACTTTTCATTTTCTGTGGAGATAGGGTCTTACTATGTTGCCCAGACTGGTCTTGAACTTCTGGGATCAAGCGATCTTCCCACCTTAGCCTTGCAAGTAGCTTGGACTATAGGTGTGCGCCACTGTGCCCGCTCACAATACCACTTTATAAAGCAATCTTAAGGCAAAAATGAATGCAGTGATCCTGAGGTTTGCGTATTTTGACTTGAGTTAAAATTTGAGATCATCTGCAGATATCTAACCCCACTACGTGAGGCTGTCAAGATGTATAGCTTGAGTTTGCCATGCAGACTTAAAACCAAGTTTGCTTCTTTATTACACAGATCTTGCCTTTGGAAACCATTCACTTCCATAAGCATCTTGATTATGTAATGACTTTTGACCCACACAATTGTCCTGGGTTAGAATAGTTTCAGTAAGGAAGAGTGAATCATCTTCATGTGGTGTTTTATTTGACTTCAGATAACAGATTTCTGCCAACGGAAAAGCAACCGTTCATATGAAGTGGATGAACTTCCTGTCACCGAACAAGAGCTGCAGAAATTAAAGAATCCAGATACAGAGCAGGAATTGGAAGTAAGATCTAAATATTGTAAATTTATTTCTTTGATCATCAGTTTTTTAGAATTTTGCTTGGTGGTAGTTTAGACCTTCCGTTTTCTTTCTATCCTGTATGATTCTAAATATGAATTATGCTTCACAGTGTTTACTGTTTATCAGTGAATGTGTGAATGTGTTATGTAAATGACAACAAAGTTTATGTGTAATCAGAATGTAGCAAGTATTGCTAAACTATTGTTACAATAAAGGAAGCTAAACTGTTTGAATTTCAGTAAGATTTAAGACAAACAATTTTTTGTTTTTTGCTTCAGCCATCTCTGACGTCTTCCTTTTGTTTTCTGTGTTTGGGATTGGAGAGTGACAAGTTTGAAAAGGAAGATGAGATGAACTGAAAAACTATATTTATTTGATGTTTATTCGGTGATTTTTGAAAAAATCAAATGCCTCTGTGTAAAACGCTGTATTGGATGTTATGGAAGTGTAGTGGATAACAAATTATGAGCTTTCATGCCAAATAAGGTGAAAGATTCCCAAATAATTAGATTTCTATAATGAAATGCAGAATGTCCTTGGTCCTTTGATAGGAGTATCATCACATACTCTGGAGTTCTCATTGGAGTAAAGGGTATGCCTAGAAAGCAAGGCTTCCAGTGAGATGATGGCGTTTGAGCCATCCAGGTAAATAATAGGACTCCCCTAAGTAGTTTTCATCTGCTGAGAGGAAGGGAGTAGAGGAATGTAAAATGCTTTATTTTCTTATACTCTCCGGGATACTAAGAGCTGTGTTTTAAACAATCAGGGTGCCATATTTTGGTTTCCTTTCAGGTGCTTGTGAGGTTAGAAGGTGGAATTGGGTTGTCCTTAATTAATAAAGTCCCAGAAGAACTGGTCTTTGCAAGTCTTACAGGAATCAATGTGCACTATACACAGCTGGCAACTAGCCACATGCTTGAACTCAGCATACAGGATGTCCAGGTAAGGGGGAAGTTCCAGAGCTGTTAGTCACCTTGTTTTCATGCTGACCACCCAACCAGATCTAATGTTTGATGTTCTAAGAACTTTAATGTCTTGGAGGAAATATCTTGTGGCCTTCAAAAAATCATTCTGTGAAATAGTTGTTTCTACCTACATTCGTCTCATTAATTTTTCTACATACAGCAGAATTCCGCATATATTACAGGTAACTTGGTCAAGGTGGCATGGAGGAAGGTGACCTACGGTTCACCATCTTGCCATTAGAAAAACCGACAGGAAGTCATCTAACCATCATTTGGAGGAATTGAGGTCCGTCATAGGGAGAACAAACTAAAGAACTGGTCTTTGCTTTCAGTCAAGATGGAGTAACAGGAACTAAATTTACCCTCCCACCTGAAACAGCCCCAGAATCCAGATAAATAAGAAGATAACAGTATTGAGACACTGGACATCAGACAGTGAAGGATAGTGCTCTGAGAGGTGGGAAACAGAAGAGCTGAGCCCTGTGATTGCCCTTTCTTATCAATTTGAGAAAGTTTCCAGGGAGGGGAGACCAAGCAAGTACCCAGCACAGTGGAGAAGTTAAAAAAACAGAGCTGAGAGTCTAGAGAGACCAAGGTATCTTTAGTTATAGGATGGTACACTTGGGCATAGAGAGCTGCACAGAAAAACTCTGAAGATCTATAGAGGGTCCCTCTTGAGTATTTAGCAGAGTATTAGTCAGTGATGTATGTGAGGAAACTACCCATCTGAAAGGATGAGAGGGAACAGTGCCTGCTGCCCACACAGGGCTAGGAATAGTGCTTGTGCCCACCAGCTGGACTGGAAAAACTAAGAATTTATGAGACACTGGGAAGAGTCTCAGGAAAGCCTTGCCTTCATGATTAGCCCTAAACTGAGCACTGCTCTAGACCTGCCTAAGAAATCATAAAAGGAAGATCTGAAAGAATCAATCTCTTCCCAAGTAAAGTAACCATATCCTTGAATAAAGCTCAAGAAGATTTACTGGAATACAACAATGTAGCACCCAACTAGGTAAAATTCACAATATCTGATATCCTATCAAAAATTACCAGCTGTGCAAAGGAGTAGGAAAACTTTCCATATAATGAGGAGACTAATTGGTCAAAACTGATCCACAACTGGCACAGATGTTAGAATTTTTGCAGGACATTAAAAATGTTAATATAACTGTATTCTCTGTGTTCAAAAGGTAAGTAGCAATATGGAAGACATAAACTAAAGCTTGCAGAGATGAAAATGTAATGAAAACTACGCTGGGTGGAATATAGCACACAACTGTGAAGGAAACTATACCAAGGCACATCATAATCCAATTACCCAAAACCAGTGTTAAAGCAAAGGAACAAGGACAAAAAGACGTGTTATGTGCAAAGGAATAAAGATAAGAATGACAACAGATTTCTTGTTGGGAACAGTGGGAGTGGGAAGACAATGAGTAACATCTTTAAAGTACTGAAAGGTATCAGCAGACTTATGCTACAAAAAATGTAGAAGAACATCATCAGGCAGAAGGAAAAACATAGTATCAGGTGAAAGTCTGTTCTACACGAAGTAATGAATACCAGAAATGATAACTATCTGGGTAAATATATAAGATTATTGTCTTCTTATTTAAAGTAAGAGTGAGATTCTTAACAATAGCATAAAGGCTGACGGGGAGAAATGAAAGTCTATTACTGTAATCTTATACATGATGTGGTGTGATGTCACTTGAATGTAGACTTATAAAGATAAACAGCATAAAACTCTTAAAGCAACCACCAAAATAACAAAGAGTTATAACTAATAATTCAACAAAGGAGATAAAATGAAATCCAGCCAGGCAAGGTGGCTATGCCTGTAATCGCAGCACTTTGGGAAGCTGAGGCGGGTGGATCACTTGAGGGCAGGAGTTTGGGACCAGCCTGGCCAACATGGTGAAACCCCATCTCTACTAAAAATGCAAAATTAGCCAGGTGTGGTGGCATGCACTTGTAATCCCAGTTACTTGGGAGGCTGAGGCAGGAGAAGTGCTTGAACCTAGGAGGTGGAGGTTACATTGAGCCAAGATTGTGCCAGTGCACTCCAGCGTAGGTGACAGATGGAGACTACGTCTCAGGAAAAAAAAAATCATAAATAATCCAAGAGAAGGCAGAAAACAGAAAGCAGGGAAAGGAATAGATGGGACAAATAAAAAATAAAATGCAAGATGGTAGACTCAAACCTAATGGTATCAGTTAACTAAATGTAAATGTTGTAAACACCATAATCAAAAGGCAGAGATTATCAAATTGTATAAAAAAGCATGAACCACTAGCCGGGCGAGGTGGCGGGCGCCTGTAGTCCCAGCTACTCGGGAGGCTGAGGCAGGAGAATGGCGTGAACCTGGGAGGCGGAGCTTGCAGTGAGCTGAGATCTGGCCAGTGCACTCCAGCTTGGGTGACAGAGCGAGACTCCGTCTCAAAAAAAAAAAAAAAAAAAAAAAAAAAAAAAGCATGAACCAATTATATGTTATCTACAAGAAACACACATTAAGGATAAAGACACGAATAGGTTAAAAGGAAAGAAGATGTCATAGGAAGTGGGAATGACTTAGATTAACGTCAGACGGAATAGATTTCAAAGCAAAGAATATTACCGGTGTAGTTGGGCTTCTCTTTGAGGGACAGAACTAAAAGGAGAGAGATATATATATGTATGTATGTTTATTAAGTGTTAACTTACATGATCACAAGTTCCCACAATAGGCTGTCTGCAAGGTGAGGAGCAAGGAGAGCCAGCCCGAGTCCCAAAGCTGAAGAACTTGCAGTCTGTTGTTCGAGGGCAGAAAGCATCCAGCATGGGAGAACGATGTAGGCTGGGAGGCTAGGCCCATCTCACGTGTTTCTGCCTGCTTTATATTTGCTGGCAGCTGATTAGATTGCACCTACCAGTTTAAGGGTGGATCTGCCTTTCCCAACCCACTGACTCAAATGTTAATCTTTTTTGGCAACACCCTCACAGACCCACCCAGGATCAATACTTTGTATCCTTCAGTCCAATCAAGTTGACACTCAGTATTAACCATCACAAGTTCACCCCTTGTCAGCTGCTGAGATCATACATAATCTTCAGATAAAGACAATAATAAGGTCATAATGATACCTAACATAATGCAACTATCCTTCATACAGCTGGAAACACACCAATCCCCAACCCAAATACTATTACATAAAGTTAATGATGCTTGAATGCTGATATGAAGTCAATAAATCTTATGTCATGTGATGAAGGAGAAAGGAAATAAAATGATTTTTTTTAGTACAGGTGTATACATGCACAAACATGTTTTTAACAAAAGAAGGAGGAAATACTCATGACAATTGCAGTCCTTGTTTCTGCAGCTGGGCATGTGGTCATAGCTGGTATTGATGACTACCTTCTTCTACTACCCATTCTGTCTTCCCTTTACCTTCAGCAAGCACCACAGCAGGTCATGGTTTTGTGGGGTTTTTTTCCTGGTGGAGTGACCCAAACCTTCATTCCTGAGGGGTCTGGACCATTTGTAGAGGACTACAAATGGATTGGGCTGTTGTAGTTTCCCATTGCCTTAATCACAGGGCATGGTAATACTAAGAGATGCCCTAATGGATCTTCTGTATTCCATGCATAACCTTCCTTACCTCCATTGTGGAGTAGTAGACTGATTTCATCTTGTTAGTCCGGGTCAGTCACCCCAGCCAACAGTGTAACTCCCTTCTTAGCCTCTTGACTTAAAGTTAGGAGGAGCCTAAAGTGTCCAGGTAGCAATCTTAACTTCCAGTTTAATGGAATCGTTATTGTGTCTCCTGGTGGCAGTGTTCCTCCCTCTGGAACTAAGACTTCTAGGCCAGCAGAACGTAATGTTGCAGGAACAGGAAGCAAAAATTTTGCTAGTGGATTATTAGGGGTGGTGGTGAATGGTGCCACTTCCACTTCCAGCCCTTGATTCCTGGACCTGTGAATCCTGGCCATGGGAGAAACAGTACCACATACTGGATGCTGATTCAGAGCATACATAGCTTTCTGGAGAACTTTGCCCCAGCTATTGTCATCTAGTTGGCATTGTAATTGTGATTTCAAAAGGCCATTTCACCATTCTGTCAATCCACCTGCTTCAGGATGATGAGGAACATGGTAAGACCAGTGAATTCCATGAGCATGAGCCCACTGCCACACTTCTTTAGCCAAAAAGTGAGTGCCTTGGTCAGAGGCAATGCTGTGTGGAATACCGTGACGGTGGATAAGGCATTCCGTGAGTCCACAGATGGTAGTCTTAGCAGAAGCATCGCATGCAGGATAGGCAAACCCGTATCTGGAGTAGGCGTCTATTCCAGTGAGGACAAACTCTGCCCTTTCCATGATGGGAGAGGTACAATATAATCAACCTGCCACCAGGTAGCTGGCTGATCACCCAGAAGAATGGTGCCATATCGAGGGCACCGTGTTGGTCTCTACTGCTGGCAAATTGGGCATTCAGCACTGGCTGTAGACAGGTCAGCCTTGGTGAGTGGAAGTCCATGTTGCTGAGCCCATGCATAACCTCCATCCCTGCCACCATGGCTACTTTGTTCATGGTCCCATTGGGTGATGGCAGGAGTGACTGGGGAAAGAGGCCAAGTGGTGTCCACAGAACAGGTCATCCTATCCACTTGGTTGTTAAAATCCTCCTCTGCTGAGGTCACCCATTGGTGAGCACTCACATGGGATACAAATATCTTCAGTTTTTGACCACTCAGAGAGGTCCATCCACATACCTCTCCCCCAAATTTCTTTGTCACCAGTTTTCTAATCATGCTTCTTGTAAGTTCCTGACGATCCATCCAGCCAAACCTTTGGCTACAGCCCAGGAATCAGTATATAATCACACATCTGGCCATTTCTCCTTCCATGCAAAGTGTGTGACAAGGTGCATTGCTCGAAGTTCTGCTCACTGGGAAGATTTACCTTCACTGCTGTCCTTCAGGGATGTCCTAGAAAGGGTCTTTAGTGCTGCAGCTGTCCTTTTTCACATGGTGCCTGCATATGATGCAGAACCATCTGTGAACCAGACCCTAGTCTTCTCTTCCTCTGTCAGCTGGTCATAGGGAACTCCCCATGAGGCCATCAGTGCAGGCTGGGGGAGAGAAGGCAGGGTGGCAGGAGTGGAGACCATCGGCGTTTGAGCCACTTCCTCATGTAACTTACTTGTGCCTTTAGGACCTGCTCGAACCCGATCACATATATACCACTTCCATTTGATGATGAATGCTGCACTGCACAACCCACTTTATGGCTAGATGGGTGGGTCAGAAAGCACCCAGTTCATGATAGGCAGTTCAGGTCGCATGGTGACTTGATGACCCATAGTCAAATGTTTATTTTCCATCAAAGCCCAGTAACAGGCCAAGAGCCATCTCAGAAGGAGAGTAGTTATCTGCAGAAGGTGGCAGGGCCTTCCTCCAAAATCCTAGAGGCCTCTGCTGTGATTCACCTATGGAGGGCTGCCAAAGCTCCAAACAGCATCCCTATCTGCCACTGACACCTCAAGCACCATTGGATCTGCTGGGTCATATGGCCCAGATGGCAGAGCAGCTTGCACAGCAGCCTGGACCTGTTGCAGCGTCTTCTCCTGTTCTGGACTCCACTCAAAACTGGCAGCCTTTCGGGTCACTTAATAAATGGGCCGGAGTAATACACCCAAATGAGGAATGTGTTGCCTCCAAAATCCAAATAGGCCCACTAGGCATTGTACCTCTTTCTTGGTTGTAGGAGGGGCCAAACGCAGCAACTCCTTTAACTTAGAAGGTATGTCTTGGCAGGCCACATACCACT
Organism: Rhinopithecus bieti; assembly: GCF_001698545.2. Lineage (NCBI taxonomy): Eukaryota > Metazoa > Chordata > Mammalia > Primates > Cercopithecidae > Rhinopithecus > Rhinopithecus bieti. Next base: position 2,971,785 of record NW_016808946.1, read on the forward strand.
GGATCCCTAGAAATTTTGCTGAGGTAGAAGGTCCCTGAATTTTAGTCAGATGTATTTCCCATCCTCTGGCACTCAAGTGTCTCACCACTAAGTCCAGTGTGTTTACTACTTCTTGCTCACTGAATCCAGTCTGCATAATGTCTTCAATGTAATGGACCAGTGTGATATTTTGCGGAAGCAAAAGGCTATCAAGGTCTCTCCAAATAAGGTTATGACACAAAGCCGGAGAGTTGATGTACCCCTGCGGTAGGACAGTAAAGGTATATTGCTGGCCTTGCCAGCTGAAGGCAGATTGCTTCTGGTAGGCCTTCTGGACAGGAATGGAGAAAAAGGCATTTGCCAAGTCAATGGCTGCATACCAGGTACCAGGAGGTATGTTAGTTTGCTCAAGCAGTGAAACCCCACATCTGGTACAGCAGCTGCAATTGGAGTCACCATTTGGTTAAGCTTACGATAATCCACTGTCATTCTCCAAGATCCGTCGATTGTCTTCTACACAGGCCAAATGGAAGAGTTGAACAAGGATGTGGTGGGAATCACCACCCCTGCATCTTTCAAGTCCTTGATAGTGGCGCTAATCTCCACAATCCCTCCAGGGATGTGGTACTGTTTTTGGTTTATTTTTCTAGGTAGAGGCAGCTCTAAGGGCTTCCATTTGGCCTTTTCCACCGTAATAGCCCTCACCCTACCAGTCAGGGAGCCAGTGTGGGGGTTCTGCCAGCTGTTGACTATGTCTGTGCCAATTATGCATTCTGGCACTGGGGACATGACCACAGGATGAGTCTGGGGACCCACTGGACCCACTGTAAGTCAGACCTGAGCTAAAACTCCGTTAATTACTTGAGCTCCATAAGCCCCTCCTTTAACTGGAGGACTACAGTGATGTTTTGGGTCCCCTGAAATCAATGTCAGCTCAGAGCCAGTGTCCTGCAGTCCCCAAAATGTCTGATCCTTTCCCTTTCCCCAGTGCACAGTTACCCTGGTAAAAAGCCAGTGGTCTCCTTGGGGAAGGATGGGAGAAAGATTCACTGCATAAATTGTCAGCAATATAGTGGGGTCCTTCCTCAAGGGGATCCAGCCTCCCCTTCATTCAAGGGGTTCTGGGTCTGTAAACTGGCTCAAGTCTAGAAATTGACTGAGGGGTCATGATTCTCTGTTTTTATAATTCAAACTAGTCTTTTGTCCATTCAGCCTAGAAGTTTTCTGCTTGTATAAATTAGGTAGGAATGCAGCAGGCTTCCTATCAGTTTCACTTCTAGGAACACCATGATTAATTAGCCAGTGTCAGAACTCTACATGAGTCAGACTATTCTGATTGCCGCTTTGCCTTTGCTGTGCATTATGGTAGCTATGCCCACCTTGTCTTTGACGATTGAGTGCTGCCACTTAGCAACCTGCCACCTCGGGATCCAGTTATTCCCATTGTATTTAACTTTTGTAGTTAATGATTGCTCTTCCCACCGTTAGATCTGACATACAAAGAAAAGCAATTACAGGTCTCTTCAAAGATGCAGGTACTGCCCTTACAAATCTGTTTCGCAAGGCATTGATCAAGGGTATATCTTCTGGACCCTCCCAGCTGGGATGAGTAGGTCTAAAGTGGCTAATCCCTTCCACCATCCCAGTCTCCCTAAGCCTTTGGATCCCTTCCTCTACATTAAACCAAAGGAGATCACGCATTTCCAGCTCACTCACAGTGGGCCATCTTTTAATCCATATTTCAGCTAACCAAGTAAAAAAACTATTAGAACCTTTTTTTACCTTTCCAAGCTGTAAGATTAAAAGCAGAGTGCCTACTTAGTGGGCCCAGATCAATAAATTCAGCCTGATCCAACCCTATGTTCCTTCCACTGTTATCCCATACCCTTAATATCCATTCCCATACCTGTTCTCCAGATTTCTGTCTGTATAAATTAGAGAACTCAAACAGTTCTTTTCGAGCATAGCACACCTCATGAGTCACACTCTCAACCTCACCTCTAGGGACCCTCCAGGACTTTAGTTATAGGTCTAGAAGCAAACAGGGGTGTTGGGGGTGGCTCCTGAGGAGAATCAACATGATTTTGCCTGACAGCTGTCAGGTCATCACTGCCTCAGGCAGCATAGGATTTATCTCCTCAGACAAAGGTGGAAAGCTGATGACAGCGTGGGTCGAGGAGGGGATGTTGCCACTGCTGGGGATGAGGAAGCTCTTCCTTTTGGCAAAAAAGGCTCGTCAGAGTTGATAAACTCAGTTTCCCTGAGCTTCATCAAGGTCCTTCCACACATCCCCATTCCAAGTTACAGGGTCCCGTTCTTATCCAATCAGTGCCCTCACTTTTAACAGTAGACACCTGGTGAGGCTGTGCGTGCATCTTTCGTTGCAGGTCAGTCACTTGCATGATAAGAGCTTGTGTCTGTTTTTCCACAATTTCAGCTCTTTCTCTGCAGGATGTAAGACTCTTACTCGGGCAATCTTAGCAGATTTGAGGCTCAGCATCTGCTTCTGAAGCTGGGAGACAGAATCCCTGAGTTTATCATTTTCTTTTATCACTTTGTCCACTGAACGTAGGAGCAACCAACCAGCTTCATTATGTTACTTGGTTTTCTACATATGGTCAAAGGTATTATGTATAGAGTCACTAAACTCCTTGCCTTTCTTGAGCGGTGAATCAGGAGTGTCAAGTGCATTTGTTTTGCATAATTCTCCAAACAGTTCATGCCAAGGACTATCACTATTCTCCATGCTACTAGAAGTGGAGTCCTTAGCATTTTGGGGTCTAATCATATTAAGCAACCAACTCCAGAAGCCCCAAAGCCAATGAAAGAACTCCATCCTTAATACTCTCTTCCTCTAGAACCACTCCTGGTACCAAAATCTGTATTAGTCAGTCTTCTCTTAGAGGGATAGAACTATAGGAGATATATATTATTCTTTAAGATCTATACAATGAATAAGCCTCTAACCAGTCTGATGAGGAGAAAAAGAGAAGACACAGATTATTAACATCAGGAATGAGAGAGATGCCAGACAAGCCAAATACTGACAAGTCTGGGGATGGCACTCCTGGGGAAGCTGCATATTCCTTCTGGCTCCTGGAGTGTCTGCTAGGACTGCTTTGTTTTCAGTGTGACTGTAGGGCCGTTGGTTTTCAAGGCTACTGTGGAGCTGGGTGGGGGTAAAAAGACTAGGACAAATTAAAATGCCACACAGCTCGCTGTTCTTACTGAGTTTCAGCTTATTTTCTCTCTCTCTTTTTTTTTTTCTTTTGAGATGGAGTCTCGCTCTGTCGCCCAGGTTGGAGTGCAGTGACCGGATCTCAGCTCACTGCAAGCTCCGCCTCCCGGGTTTACGCCATTCTCCTGCCTCAGCCTCCCGAGTAGCTGGGACAACAGGCGCCCGCCACCTCGCCCGGCTAGTTTTTTGTATTTTTTAGTAGAGACGGGGTTTCACCGTGTAGACCAGGATGGTCTCGATCTCCTGACCTCGTGAGCCGCCCATCTCGGCCTCCCAAAGTGCTGGGATTACAGGCTTGAGCCACCGTGCCCGGCCTCAGCTTATTTTCTTGAATAAATGCTCCTTAGATTATCGCAAGTTTTTTATTAACTTTCGGAGTTCTGAAAAGTTGACTTTTACAATTTTGGCAGAGTACTGTTACTGTGCTAATCAAAACAACTTCTATCTCTTTGTAACATCATACTTGGCATGCTTTTCCTTTATAACCTTCATCAAAGTTTAAATATGTTCAGGAAACTAGTTCCTGGTAGACATTTCCAAAAGAAGAACCCAAAGCCCCCGACTATGGTTATTTTTCCCAAATGGACAAACTACATTCTTACTGGGAATGTGCAATGTGTCTCCCATGACTGGGGCTCCTTCTCTCCCTTAACGTGTCATACAGTTCCATCCAGACTGTCGAGGCCAGAACCTCTTCTCAGAAGAAATTTTTCTTTTATTATATGTCACGAATAACAAATAATTCAGGCTAATTGTATCCTATTTATTTGTGCACAGATAGAAGGTTAATATCTTGCAGCTGTTTTTCTTTGTCCTCCTTTTTTTGACCTTAAAGAGATGATTCAAGGAACCATTTGCTGTTCATTAGTTTTTCTAAGTTTATTCTTTAGCTTAAAAAGTTGTTTATTTGGTTATTTATTTATTTATTTAGAGGCGGAGTCTTACTCTGTCACCCAGGCTGGAGTGGAGTGGTGCGATCTTGGCTTACTGCAACCTGTGCCTCCTGGGTTCAAGTGATCCTCCAGCTTCAGCCTCCTGAATAGATGGGATTACAGGTGCCCACCACCACACCCAGCATTTTTTGTAGTTTTTAGTAGAGACGGGGTTTTGCCATGTTGACCAGGCTGGTCTCAAACTCCTGACCTCAGGTGATCTGCCCACCTTGGCCTCCCAGAGTGATGGGATTACAGGTGTGAACCACCACACCTGGCCAAAAAGTTGTTTTTTTCCTATAATACCTCTTTATGTGATGTGTGCTGCAAATCAGAAAATAAGCAGGTTTGTATTTTACTGTGGCTACAGTGCAGCAAGAAGGAATTTTTTTTTTTTTTTGAGGCGGAGTCTCGCTCTGTCGCCCGGACTGGAGTGCAGTGGCTGGATCTCAGCTCACTGCAAGCTCCGCCTCCCGGGTTTACGCCATTCTCCTGCCTCAGCCTCCCGAGTAGCTGGGACTACAGGCGCCCGCCACCTCGCCCGGCTAGTTTTTGTATTTTTTTTTTTAGTAGAGACGGGGTTTCACCATGTTAGCCAGGATGGTCTCGATCTCCTGACCTCGTGATCCGCCCGTCTCGGCCTCCCAAAGTGCTGGGATTACAGGCTTGAGCCACCGTGCCCGGCCAGGAATCTAAAAAAAAAAAAAATAGAGATCCTCTCCTTAGGGAGCATCCGATCTAATTGGGAGAGTAAAACTAGCTAGAATTAGTAATTCTCAGTTATGACACCTTGTGTCAGATGTGTTTAGTGAAAGAACAAAGGAGAAGACAGTATGGTTGAGCCCTTTATTGCCATTTCACATATTGGATGAGATAGGCAATAGTTCATTCATTTAGTCCATTCTTACTGAGCATCAAGTGTGTGCCCGACACTGTACTAGGTTCTGGAGATATGGCTATGACTTCAAAAATGCAGGCTTTGCTCTTCTTGGGCCAACAGCCTAGAGAGAAAGTCAGCCAATAAATATGCAGGCAAGCAAGCAAATGAATAATGACATGCTGTGGTAATGGCTGTAAAGAACGGCTACTTTAGATAAAGTCCTACTTGAGAAAAAGTGGCTCGGGAAGATCTTCCTGAGGAAATAAGAGCTGAACTGAAACTTGGAGGAATAGAATGAGCAAACCATAGAGACGGTCACTAGGAAAACCATTTCAGGCAATTCAGAGACCCTGAGGCAGGAAGGACTTGCCCACATTTTAGAAACACTAAGGAGACTCAGGTGAGGATGGTAGGGAACCTGAAAGGGTGGTGTGTGATGAAGTTGGAGAATTTGGTGCCAGTTCATGTAGACCCTAGAGGCTGTGGTGAGAAGTCTGGTTTTATCCCAAGAGAAAGGCACACCACTGAAGAGTGTAAAGGAAGGAGGTGTATGACTCGGTTTATATTTTATTGAAAGACCACTTTGGCTGCTGTATAGAGAATACATTGTAGGAGGCAGGAATGGAAGTAGGAAAAAATACTCCAAGTCTCTTGCCCTTATCCCTGCCCTGAGGACCAACAGAAGGAAAGTCATTTCCGGTTGTACACAAATGTCTATGTGGAAGTCCCTGCAATACAATGGAGAGGTCAGAGGGTTCCGTGGTGCCAGAAATCTCTGCGTTTGTATTCCACTTCTTCCACTTACAAGCTGTGCGAATGAGGGCAAGTACCATAACTTCTCTAAGCTTCTGTCTACTTGTTTGTAAAATGGGGAGGAATAATACATAGCCTTTAGGGGGTTAGGAAGTGATAAGAGGGGTGTGTGGAAAGCACCCGCAGATGATCTCTTAGGGGCACCCAAAAAGATGATCTCTTTTTCCTCTTCCTGGTGGTGACCTTCGATGTGAGACAGAACATGAAGATGGCTGCTTCCTGCAAGGAGCCTCCAGACATCCATGCACATCTGAGTGTGGCGAGTGTCCTCTGTGATGGCACTGATCAGGGCTGCGTAAAGAGTCAACCCTAATGCCACTGTCATTCCTAAGAAGGGAGTTGACTTTAGTAGAGGGAGCTGTTCCCATTTGGTAGCCATTTGAGCTCCTGGTTCTCTAATTTCAATTGTCTTCAAGGAATTTGGAGCTCAAGAGGAGCATCCATAGTATAGTGTTTAGGAGTGCTGACCTTGGGGTCAGACAGACGTGGATTCAAGTTCTAGTTCTGCCACTGACCAGTAGTGTGACCCTAAGCAAGGGCCTCTCTTCTCAGCTTCTTCATCTATAAAGTAAGGACAGAGCTCATGAAGTTGTTGTAAGGACTGCAGCAAAACCCTTAGTTTAACTACCACCAGCATTGCAGGTATGGTGTGACTTGAGATCATGCATATGAAGTGTCTAGCATGGAGCTTTGCACATAGTATCACCTGTTTTATTTTTTTAATTAATTTTTTTTTCATTAAGCAAGTCATGGACTTAAAAAATTACTTTTTTCAAATAGTTGATTTTTTTTTTTTTTTTTTTGAG
>NW_016808946.1:2978853-3006412 GCF_001698545.2 Rhinopithecus bieti
TACTTTTTTAAAAAAGTTGTTTTTTTTTTTTTTTTTTTGAGACGGAGTCTCGCTCTGTCGCCCAGGCTGGAGTGCAGTGACGCGATCTCGGCTCATTGCAAGCTCTGCTTTCCGGGTTCACACCAGTCTCCTGCCTCAGCCTCCCGATTAGCTGGGACTACAGGTGCCCGCCACCACGCCCAGCTAATTTTTTTGTATCTTTAGTAGAGATGGGGTTTCACCGTGTTAGCCAGGATGGTCTTAATCTCCTGACCTTGTGATCCGCCTGCCTCGGCCTCCCAAAGTGCTTTTTTTTTTTTTTTTTACTCGACACAGAGTCTCGCTCTGTCACCCAGGCTGGAGTGCAGTGGTGCGATCTTGGCTCACTGCAACCTCTTTCTCCCAGGTTCAAGTGATTCTTCTGCCTCAGCCTCCTGAGTAGCTGGAGTTACAGGTGCCTGCCACCACGCCTGGCTGATTTTTGTATTTTCAGTAGAGACAGGTTTTCACCATGTTGGTCAGGCTGGTCTCGAACTCCTGACCTTGTGATCTGCCTGCCTCAACCTCTAAAAGTGCTGGGATTACAGATGTGAGCCACTGCGCCTGGTCAATAGCTGATTTTTTAACCGGTGAATAAAAATTGTATATATTCGGCCAGGCATGGTGGCTCATGCCTGTAATCCCAGCACTTTGGGAGGCTGAGGCAGGCGATCACTTGAGGTCAGGAGTTCGAGACCAACCTGACCAACATGGAGAAACCCCATCTCTACTAAAAATATAAAATTAGCCAGGCATGGTGGTGCATGCCTATAATCCCAGCTACTCAGGAGGCTGAGGCAGGAGAATCGCTTGAATCCGGGAGGCAGAGGTTGCAGTGAGCCAAGATTCCGCCGCTGCACTTTAGCCTGGGCAACAAGAGCGAAACTCTGTCTCAAAAAAAAAAAAATTGTATATATTCATCATGTACAACATGATGTTTGGAAATATTTTTAGGTGTGGAATGGCTAAATTGAGCTAATGTATGTATTGCCTCACCTACTTATTTTTTTGTGGTGAGAACACTTAAAATCTATTCTCTTAGCAAAGCACTCCCCTAATGAAGTCTGTTGTTATGACCGCTAACTTTTTATGACTGCCCTTTTGTGAGCTGCTATTGAGATCGAGTGAAATGATAAGGGTACTCTCTGAGCAACCTGTGCATTATGACGCCCCACTCAAGTGTAAAAATGAAAACTGAGCTACTGTTTGTTTTTGCTTTGCTACCTTTCCATGGCCATAGGTGGACAATCAGCTCATTGGTACCACGCAGCCCTTCATGCTCTATGTGACTCCCCTGAGCAATGAGAATGAGGTCATTGAGACTGGCCCAGCCGTGCAAGTCAACGCAGTGAAGTTCCCCAGTAAAAGTGCACTGACCAACATCTACAAGGTGGGCTGATGGAGGAGGCTGGTGGGTTGATGCCATGCTGGAAGGTTGATTTGTTCTCTCACAGCCAAGTCTCAGAGCAGCAGTGCCGGATGCTGATGGGAATAGCTCTGCAGGGTTAAGCCACGTGTGACATAATAGATTGTTTGGAGGAATTGACAGGAACGCCTCCTTCTAGCCCTTTGTATTCTCATTTGTGTTTTCAGTGACCTTGCAGGTGATAGTTTGATAGTACTGAGTCCATATAGGCCAGAGTCCATATTCATCAGAATGAAGTCACTGTAGGAAAGTATAGCATCTTCTATATAGGTCAAGACCAGGCATGATCCAGATCTGTTATTAGAAACAGAATAACCCCAGCTGGGCTCACTGGCTCTCGCCTGTAATCTCAGCACTTTGGGAGGCTAAGGCGGGTGGGTCTCTTGAGCCCAGGAGTTTGAGACCAGCTTGGGAAACATGGTGAAACCCCATTTCTATAAAAAATACAAAAATTAGCTGGACCTGGTGGCAAGCACCTGTAGTCCCAGCTGCTTAGTAGGCAGAGGTCCTGAGCCTGGGAGTTTGAGGCCACAGTGAGCCACAATCATGCCACTGCACTCCAGCCTAAGTGACAGCGTGAGATGTGTGTCTGCGTGTGTGTGGCCACACGAGCGCACACACACAAAGAATAACCCTGAAATATTGGGAAAGGGCTATGATGGGTCTGACTTTGAGACAGACGTGCTGCTACCTAAGTTACCACACTGTTTACCAAAAGCAGCAGATAGTTACAAATGATAAACTTTCTTTCTTGGAGGGGTCTCCACGCACAAGCTAGCTGTTCCAGCAGCAAACTCTGGAAAAGTGGGAGCCAACCAGGCGTTGCTTCCCATATTTCTGGTCCTTTATCACCAGTGCTGATGGGACCAAGCCTGCCTGTAGCCCTTGGATCCACAAGCCCAGCCATGACGCTCCTTAAATTAGCTGCCATCCATCTGAGCACACACCATAAAGTTCATCCACCACAGTGCATCTGAGGCTGGAATCCTGACTAATGAGGCCCAGATTTCCTGGGAACCAAACAATAGAATGGCAACCCATCTATTAAACATCTTTTGGAGTTTTTAATCATAACAATATAGAGAGAGATAAGCCAGAAATAATTTGGCATTATAGTTGTAAAGTCACGTGATTAATGAAAGCATACCATGTCATTGAGGCCTTCTTAATAGCACAGATGAATGTTCCTTCTGGTGTTCACACTTTAAATCAGAATTTCTTTATCTCTAGCATCTGATGGTCACAGCTCAGAGATTCACAGTGCAAATTGAGGAGAAACTGCTCCTCAAGCTGCTAAGTTTCTTTGGCTACGATCAAGCAGAATCAGGTAATGTTGAATGTTCTATGTCTGTGTCTGGGAATTGGTCCAAAGATGGTATTTTTTGAGTCTGTTTGTAAAAATAGGTAGTCCCTTGGTGTCTCATAGGCTCCCTTTCCACATCTCAGCCTGAGCTAGGAAGCTATGGCTTGTGTTTCAGTTGTGCTTTTTCAAAGTATTACTTATTGTCTGAGTTATCTCTGTGAACTAAAGGAGCCATTCAGAGGGTCTTCTGGAATCCCGGAGTATCCGGTGGTACACCTTTGGGAAGCAGTATACGATTCCTCTTTGCTTTGCATTTTTTTTTTTATTCATCTGCTCTAGGATGACAGAAATGATGTTAGTCATTTAGCAAACCACTTTGTTTCCTAACCTTTGTTTATTAAAGAGACTCCAGGCCAAGAATCAGAAATCCTTTTGGCAGTTCCTTTGGTTTAGTTGAGAAAATAAAATTGGCTAGCCTCAATTCGTTAACTTTTGACATCCAAACCCTTGTGCTTTTCTGTAATTACAAAGGTTTCTACTTATTTACTCTCTTCTTTGTAGAAGTGAGTAAGATAAGCTATTGAAAAACCCAGGTTTCCAGCAGTGCCACAGAAATAATTGAGCTGTTGCTTCTTTTAGATTCTTCATCATGGCCTTTCCTCCTGCTTTTAGATGGGCTTTTCAGGGCTGTGTATACAGCTTAGAAAAAAGTCAATAATACTCAGTCTTTTGAAGCCTAAACTAAATATTGAGCCTGAAGAAATGATAAGAAAGAGGCTTTTATGTTTATCTGCCCATGTTGGCTAGAGAAAAAAAATCACTGGGAATGTGTGTACACATGTACATACATACACACAATGCAAGAAAAATATTTTTGTTCTTTTTATCCCAGATGTAGAATTTAAGCTTTAAGAGTATTTGGGATCAAGAGCAAGATCCTGTCTGTTTAATGCTGTGTTTTCCACTTTGGGTTGGAACGCCAGTGTTTATTTGTATTCAGACAGCCACTTGGGAGCCTGCCTGCCAGGTATCCATTCTGTTTTGGTACCTTCCTGGGAAGTTTTACTTTAAATTTGATTCGACATGCTTTTCTTGTAAATTTTCTTGTAAGTTGCTGTAATAAATTTCTCCTCAAGCATGGATTTAGATTTTTGTAAAATCCTTGCCTGCCTTTCGCTTGAGTGGGAGCTGACTAAGAGGTTGCTTCCCGTATTTTTGGTATATTGTCACCAGTGCTGATGGGATGGGACGGAGGCAGCATGCAGCCCTCAGATCCACAAGCCCAGTCCTGCTGCTCCTTAAAGTACCTGCCATCCTGTCTGTAGCTGTTTCTGCTTCCTCAGCATAAATGGGCAGGTTTCTGTTGCAGTATCATTTTTCTGTAAGTAGCACTGATAATAGCTTACAATATAAATGTGTTTGATAAGTAGGTATGTGCAAGCTCCCTGGTTTTATTTCCAAGGCACATGAAGCCAAGGCAAAATATGCTGCCCAGTTGGGTGTGCATACAGCATCAAGTGCAAAGATCACATTGCCATGTTGTAGCCCATGCTACTCCTTTTATTTCATGGGATGGCAAGTAAAAAAAATCTGCCTTGACACAAGTATACATATGTAACAAACCTACACGTTGTGCACATGTACCCTAGAACTAAAAGTATAATAACAACAAAATATATATATATATATATATAAATCTGCCTTGATTGTCCTATTTAAATGAATATCCACCATTTGGGAGACAGGTTGCTGCTTGTAGTGATGTTACATCTTTACAGCCCGCAACCTGATTCTTTTTCAGGCATTATGTTTCACTCAGATTCATGAATTGGTGATGCTCATTTTGATTCAGTTACACTGCACTCCAAGACTTATTTGGATATGATCCTAGGAAAATAAATTTAGATAATCTGGGTCATTGATAATAACACTGCTAACAAATACACCTGTGGCCTTTGACTTTTCCATCTGGATGATTTTTTCCAAAGATGACATCTGTTGGATGGTATAGAGTCACAAGTTAACATGCCAGTCTTCTTTTTTGATAAACAACACAAAACAGATCTACTCTCACAAAGAATGGCATCAGAATACTATACATGTCACTGTACCCTCGCAAACTAATTTGAGAGTGATAGATGGTTTCCTTTTTTTGATTATTTTTTTCAATGTGAATACAAGGGTTTGGATCATGAGACTAAGAAATTCTTTTTTGTTTTTTAAATTCTGCTTTTGTACCAGAGGTGGAAAAATATGATGAAAACCTCCATGAAAAGACAGCTGAGCAAGGTGGAACACCAATTCGATACTACTTTGAAAATCTCAAAATCAGCATTCCTCAGATCAAGCTAAGTGTGTTCACCTCCAACAAGCTCCCATTGGATCTTAAGGTGAGCTGCCATTTGGGTAAATTTTGTAGATGATTTTCCTTGGAAAAGAATGAGTGTGTTTGCTGTCTGTTGTTTGTTGTTGTTGTGCGTGTGTGTGTGTTTGTCCCCCATCATCATTGATAGCAGACATTTTATTTTACAGATTTCCTTTTCAGAAGGTTTATTGACTCACGTGTATTTGTCTTTAAAAAAAAAAAAATTAAATATGACATTGCCAGAGATCAAGGAGAAGCTTAAGAGATTCACAGATAATTCTGTAAAACCCATTTGCTCTCTGTTTAGCTCCTGGCTTACCTCAGTGAGATACCTTTTTCCTAAAGTTGCGTCCAAGATCAAGAGAAAAAGCAAAATCAAGACAGCATCTTCCTTTTGTGCCCGAGGCCTGCTCACCTTCCTACTTCTCTCTTCCTAAGTATCCATCCCTTTTTGAATGAGTGTCTACCGCCTTTAAAGTAGACTCAGCTCACTTACCCACTGGGATGTGGCTGCCTCTACCACCACATCAGGATGAAACCCTTAGACCATCTTGATGACTACTTACTAGACACAGCCTGAACACCATCTTCATTTTCGGCAATAAAGTATATCTTCATTAAGGAAGAAAGCTGGGATTCAAATCCAAGCCTGTCTGATTCTAAAGTCTATTTTTTTTTTTCACTATACTGTGCTTCCCCATAGAACATAAGGAACCAGAGAATTTTAGACCTGTGAGTCCTCAATGATGTACTTGCTTGGTAGACTGGGAAATTGAAGGTCAAAGTGTTTTGTTAGTCAAGCCTGTGTGGCTAGGCAGTGATAAGAGCAGAAGTGGATCCAGGGGCGTTAGAAAGTCTTTCCTTAGTTTGAGTCAAAGTCGGCCCACCTGCAGCTTGGACCCATTGGTTCTGGTTTTTCACCCGGTTGCACTTAAAGATGATACTCAAGACCTCCACCTTCCTACTAACCGCCAGTCCAGGACTCTTCCCACTGCCCCATGCTGCCTCCTCTAAGATGCTACAAGATAGTCGTCTTGCTGCGCAGGAACAGCTAGAGATATGAGCAGATAAGGAGGAAGTCTAGGGTCCTAACTTAGATGCCTGCAGGGGCTGTGCTGGCAATGGCAGCGAGTGGAGCCGCACACTGGAGCAGTGTCATATCTGCCCGACCAGGAGAGCCCGCTCCATCTGAAGGGGCTGCCACAACCCACTCCAGCCGCATGCTGTCATGGAGGAATGTGACCCTGTGTTGCCAGATCTTCAGATTTTTAAAGAGAAGCCGGAAATCTGGATTTTTATGTGGAATCTCCTGGTTTTTAAACATTGGCAACCAATTCAAGTTTTTTGGTTTTTTTTAAACCTAGTGAGCCTAACAAAACACATGTGTGGGCCTCATGTGGCTGTGTCTGCCAACTCACAGCTTCTAAAATCGACACACAGGTAATGAGACAGTAGTCTGGTCAACATCAGATCACATTTGGGTAAGGGTAGGGCAACGGTGACTGCACTGGGGTGGCGAGCTGGGGCCGAGCCCCTGGGAGTGCTGGTGGGGACCTGGAGCAGGAATGGCTCTTGCAGCCATCTCCGGAAGAGTGCAGCGTGCCCTTCACTCACTGCCCTGTCTGCTTCGTTCACTTTAATTTCATGTTTCCCAGGAGATTAAAGATAGTTAGCATGGGAGTGAGGGGAAAACCATGGGAAAACCACTATCTTGCTAATATCCACAAGTATCCACTTGACTCGTGTGACCTTTGGAATGGGTTTGTTTGATAAAGTATATATTCACCCAGAGCACTTGGCACTTGCCCAGCAAACCAATGTGAAGCATTTCCTGAGGGTTGAGGACTTCTTGTTTTTAAAATCATCTTACTAAGAAACACAGACACCTAACTATTCCCTTCAAGTTGCTCCCAGCAGAAAACTCCCCAGACTGAGAAAAGCAGTCTGATTTTCTGCAGTCGAAGTAGCTCCAGCCACCCAGTTATATGGGAGTGATGGTTGTGTGTGCGCTCGGCATACAGTCAACGAAATCATTTCAGTTGAATGTTTCATCTGGCACTGAATTGAAGGAACATTTTCAGGGCATTTTTCAAATCATTGTTAAACAATTACACGGAGCAGCCATTTGATGAGGTGTGTGGGGGGCACGCCGAGTGTAGTAAGTTCATGTTTCCAGCAGGGTGCGGGGAATTGGGACTAACGAGTTAATTCTCAGCTTGTGGGAGTCACATTTTACTGTGTCTTGAGTCTCCTAGTGGAGTCTGGGACTCATAAAATAATGCCATTTATTCAAAGAGTTTTCTAACAGGGTAATATGCCTTTATTAGTAGCTCTTAGAAAGGGTACTATGCTCTTTTAGATGAATATATAATGGCTAAAAGTATGTGCTTAGAAAATGGAGTTCTGTCCCTGAACAGGAGTCACGAGAGCCTGACTAAAAGGTAAACCACGTCTTTGGTATTGAAGGAATAATTATCTTGATTCTCCTGACTCCAGGCCAGAAGTGAGACTGTCAGAAATCTCAGAGGGAAGTCTTCAGGTTTACACTGAGGGTACCTTGTTGCCAGATAGAGTGTCTGTTCAAAAGGACTGAAAGCAGTTTCACATCTGCTATCTCAATTGGGTTCCTTACTCTGTGATGGAAGAATGGGGAGATAATAGTCCCATTTCACAAATGCAGAGACCAAAGCACAGCATTCCTCCCTGACTCCCCATTCTCTCCGTTCTCCCAAGTTTGCGTGTTAGAAAGTGGCAGAGTGATATTGAAAATGCCAGGTAGTTTATATGTGTTTCTGGCTTTTTTTAAAGATCAAAAGAGGCCAGGAGCCTTTAAAAGATTTCACGAGGTGGCCTACAGCAGTCCTTTTCCATTCAGAGCATTGGGGTATTACAAAAGAAGGGCTTTAATTGAGCAATCTAGTTTGGAAGAAAACCCACATTTTAATGGTCAGAGTGAGAGGGTGGGGTTGGGGAGTTTCGAACAAAGACACTATTTAAAAGCCTAAAACTGTCTTCTCAAAGGCTTGAAATAATTTGTTGGGAAACTTCAGACCCTTTACTTTTTTCCTCCCCTCCCTAAATAAAAACCAGATTTGTTAAAAGGAAAAAAGATCCAGTATTGTTAATTGTATTTCAGAAAGTGCCAGAGAGGGAAATATCCCTGTAGTTTTAAACATTGTCCCAAGAGGGAAATAGGCAAATACTCTGCTTCACATAAACAGTCTCTATGTACCATAAATAAACCTTTAAAGAATGAATTCCAGACAGTTTTGTTTAGTGCAGGATAAACTAAGAAAGGAAAGGACATGGCCGAGGGAATAGCTTGGGATCTGAGACCTTATGGTATGTAGACAGGTATTTCTTCTTTCAACTCGATGAAGTTTCTGGAAGACTTCAGCAGTTTTCGTGTGGGGAGATAGAAATAGATAGTTTCCTATTTTTATTAGGAGCTTATGAACACAGGATTGCCTTCTCCAAATTCCATTTTATAACAGGAAACTGTCTGCTGCTTGAGTAAATAAGCATCAACTTTGTATACTACTGTATTTGATTAGTCGTTTAGTTACTACAAGAATAAGCCCTGTTTGGCTCGTTCCCTCATCTCATCGACTTTGACTGACCAGATCAACCTGAAGGTGGCAGAATAATTCATACCATTGGGCTGTATCTCAGCTTTTTCAAAAGCAGTAAATGACTCGGTAAGGATAACTTTTACTTAAGGGCCAGAATATTTCCTTGATTCAGACCAAGCACCTTAGTCATTCAGAAAGGTAATAGTGTCTGTGATGAAGGTTTTGACATTTCAGTAGAGGTTTCAAAGTCTTTGCTACTTTGTGTGGTTCTTTAATATTTGGTTGCAAGGACGAAGTTGGGGTATAAAAGCTTTTTACCTTGAGCCTTTGTTTTGATCTCATTTTCTCTTCTCTGAGAATAAGGTAATGCTCAAAGTAGTATTGACAAAACAGTACTGAACTGATTGTCAGTACCCTGTTTCCCAGCATGTTTATTTTATGGCTGTAAGCAAAGTAGTTGAGCTTACTGAACCTCAGTTTCTCTGCCAGTGAAATAAGGAAAATAAGGCCTGCTACGTACTTTATCATCACTCACCATGAGGTGGGGTGAGGCATGGGTGAATGAATAGCAGAATGTTTTTCAGGAGAAATAGTATCCTCCATTCTGGCTTTCATGCTTTCTACCTAATAGGTAGTTGCTATTGTGAAAATGTACATATTCAAGTCTAAGATGAAATAGCTAGCCATATGACTTTAGGCCATCCACTTAGCATTTCTTGTTTTGTTTATACCAAAGAGAGAGAGAGAGAGACAGTTAGGTTGAATTAACTTGATGTTGGACTTTTTTGGGGGGTGGGGGAGACAGGGTCTCACTCTGTCACTCAGGCTAAAGTGCAGTGGCACGATCACAGCTCACTGCAGCCTCAATCTCCTGGGCTCAGGTGATCCTCTCACCTCAGCATCCCAGGTAGCTGGGACTATAGGTGCATGCCACCACGCCTGGCTAATTTTTGTGTTTTTTGTGGAGACAGAGTTTTACCATGTTGCCCACGCTGGTTTCAAACTCCTGGGTTCAAGTTATCTGCCCACCTCAGCCTCCGAAAGTGCTGGGAAAACAGGCGTGAGCCACTGGGCCCAGCTCAACTTGAGGTTGCTATTAATCTCTAAGATACTCTGAAATGACTTAGCAGGAGGTTATCAGTGACTCCCCGAGGCACCAAATCCAGTGACCTTTCTCTCTAGCCTTATCTTTGCAGCATCCTCTGCCATTTTGACATTGCTGACTTCCCTGTTGTTGACATCTGTCCTTTCTGGTTCTCCTCTTGCTCTGTTGCTTCTCTGCCTATTTCTGTTTTCTTTTCTTCTATATCTTCTTTTCCTGATCTGTATGTTAAGGGTCCAGATATTTCTCTGTGAACTGCCTGGTTATGTCACTTGTCTATTTTTCTGTCAGGCCTTTTATCTCTTCTAATTTTAGAAGCTCTTTCTAAAAGTATGTCTTTGATGAAAGTTGTAAGTATTTTTTCTTCAGCTTTTATCTTTTACTTTGCTTTTGGGGTGTGTGTATGTGTGTTTGTGTTTAATTATACAAGAGGTGTTTATTTTTATGTTGTCAGATGTGTTAGTCTTTTGCTGTTTTGAATCTAATTTTTTTTTTGAAAACTCTGCATATTCAGAGAAACTTCTCTAGTAACGAACTGTGGAAATGATCCCTGAAAGTAGTCTTGAATCTGAATTTTGAGTCACAAAAAAGTTTTCCCTCCTCTCTGCTTTTAAAAAATTTCACCTTTTCTTCCATTATATGATTTAATTTCAATTAAACATATTCTTGTTCCAAAATAATTTAAGGCAGTCTGAGAAGACACATGCAAAAAGATTAAAATATAAGTAAGAAAACAGAATAGAAATGTCATTAAGTTGCACATGAAATTTTAATATATAATAAAGAGATTTTAATTCATTGGGGAGTATATAGACTTTTCAATAATGCTATTAGACTCAATCACAATAGA
Organism: Rhinopithecus bieti; assembly: GCF_001698545.2. Lineage (NCBI taxonomy): Eukaryota > Metazoa > Chordata > Mammalia > Primates > Cercopithecidae > Rhinopithecus > Rhinopithecus bieti. The sequence goes on from NW_016808946.1 coordinate 2,989,490, forward strand.
AAAAATATAAAATTAGATTTATTCTTGACACTTTATGTAAGGATAAATTCCAAGTGAATCAGAGATTTACTGGTAATATTAGCATGAAAAAGTGTTTTTATATTCAGTAAGGAAGAGTATTTGGCACGCCTTGTAAACACCTTGAAATATCAATCATTTTAAATGAAGATATAATCAGAAAATAGACCCATATCCAGAGATTGTTAACCAGCTTATAATAAGCAGACCCATGCCAGCTGAGAACTTCAAGAAAAGACAGATAGTGGGGATGGGGATGGGGACTGTCCATGTGAAGCCATTGGAAAGCTACCAAAACAGCCAGGACTTGAGAGTTCAAGATTTATGAGAGGAGAGAAACTCAGTAAGGTGAGCCCAACATTTATTTTGCTTTTATTCCTGAGACTTTTTCTGATTTGTAAGCAGTGTGGGGAGAAAGGTGAAGAAGCCAAGCAGAAAGCAGCTGCCAACAGGCAGAGAATGCAAGTAAAGCTTTTGGCAGTCTCGTGGGGCTAGCAAAGCAAAACTTAGACTTCATTGCTGCTGAGAGAGCTGGTAATTGAAGGGCTAATATCTTACAGAGAAGGGACAAGCAGACAGCAAACCCCAGTAATCTGAGGTACTTTCTTGATTGAGATATTTGCTGATTTCTAAGTGACACCGTATTTTCAGCAGTTTTGTGGTACTAGGGAGGTTAAAAGTGGAGGAATGGCATTGGTTTTCATTGAGACTGCTAAAGGACTACACCAGGCCTCATAAGGACTGAAATATACCAGAACTTAGGTAAAGACTGAAACATAGCCTTGAGAAAACCCAAACCCTGGTTGATTTAGGCATTATGCTTCTTACTCTAACTGCTTGCCAGAAGCTAAAAACTCATCCAAAGTCTCTGTAAGTTTTCATACAAAATGTTGCATTTAGTCACAAATTACCAGGCCAAGATGAGATGAGACCAAGAGAAAAAACAAACACTAGAAACAGAACCATAGATAAACTGGATGTTGGTATTTTTAGACAGAAAATTTAAAATAATTTTGAATGTATCTAAGAAGTTTACCGGAAAACTGTAATTTTTTTAAAAAAAGTTATCAAATAATAAGGGAAAATTATAGATAAGCACTTTTTCATGAATATAGAGGAAAGAAATCTGAACAAAATATTAGTAAATCAAAAACAGAAATATATAAGAAGGCTAATATAACCAAATTGGTTTTATTCGTGGAATGCACATTCAGTTTCACATTTGCAGATAAATTTGGTAATTTACCACATCAACAAGATAAAATAGAATATGATTACTTAAAATGCATAAAAGTCATTTGACAAACTTTAACATCCATCTACAATAAAATTCAGCAAGCTAAAATAGAAGATAACTGCTTTAATCTGTTTAGGTCTATCTATTAAAAAGCTACAACAAACATCATACTAATTGGTGATAGAGTAAAAGTTTTTTCTTGAGATAAAGGAAAGTTACCCATTATCACCACTTCTTTCACCGTTACACGGGAGTTCAGCCAGTGAAGTAAGTCAAGGATGATCTTTTTGAAAAAGAAGTAAAAGACGGGTGGATCACAAGGTCAGGAGATCGAGACCACCCTGGCTAATACGGTGAAACCCCGTCTCTACTAAAGAATACAAAAAACTAGCCGGGCGACGAGGCGGGCACCTGTAGTCCCAGCTACTTGGGAGGCGGAGGCAGGAGAATGGCGTAAACCTGGGAGGCGGAGCTTGCAGTGAGCTGAGATCCGGCCGCCGCACTCCAGCCTGGGCGACAGAGCCAGACTCCGTCTCAAAAAAAAAAAAAAGAAAGAAAGAAAAGAAATAAAAGGTATAGGAGCTGGAAAGGAAAATAAAAACTTTGTTATTTGTAGAAAGCATGATCGTTTACTAGAAAATCTAAAAGTATTTTCAGCTAAGTTATTAGAATAAGTAAATTTAGTAAGGTCACTAGAGACAGTATAGAAAACTGTTGTATTTCTACATGTCAGCAATGATTACAGAGAAAAGAAAAATTCGGAGGATATTAAGAAAACAGGTCTGGGTGTGGTGGCTCACACCTCTAATCCCAGCACTTTGAGAGGCCTAGGTGGGAGGATCTCTTGAGCCCAGGAGTTCAGAACCAGCCTGGGCAACATAGGGAGACCCTGTCTCTACAAAAATGGAAGTTTGAGAGGAAGGGAGGGAGTGAGGGAGGGAAGGAGGGAGGGATTGAGAAAAGGGGGAGGAGGAGAGAGAGAGATGAGAGGGAAGAGGAGGGAGGGAGGGAGGGAAAGAAAATATTAAATACTGTATCATTAACTATTATTGTGTAACAGATGACTCCAAAATGTAGTGGTTTAAAGCAACCACCATCTTATTTGTTTACAATTCTGTGGGTTAATAATTTGGGCTAAACCTAGCTGGATGTTTCTTCTGCTGGTCTCACCTGTGGTTATTCATATGGCTGCAGTCACCTGGCAGTTAACCGAGACGTAATGGTATGAGATGACCTCAGTCCCATGTCCAGCGGATTGTTGCTGGCTGTCAGCATAACCCCTTTCCGCATGGTCTCCCATCTTAAAGGAAGCCACTCCCAGCTTCTTCACATGGTGGAAGCATCAAACAGGCAGCGCAGAAGCTCCAAACTGTCTTGAGGCCTAGGCTCAAAGGTCACACATTATTATATCTCTCGCTTCCTATTGGCTGAAGCAAATCACAAGGCTAGTGAAGATTCGGGGGAGGGAACATAGACTTAACTGCTTGACAGAAGATGCAAAGAATATGTGGTCCTTTTAAATCTACCACAGGTATCTAAGAATAAATCCAATGAAAGACGTGTAAGACCTCTACACAGAAAACAATTAAACATTGCTGTGAAAAATTAAAGACCTACATAAATGAAGGGACATACCATGTCAATAAGATGGAAGATTCAGTAAAGTTGTCGTTGCTCCTCAAACTGATCTGTAGATTCAATATAGTCCTGATGAAAATTCCAGCAGTTTATTTGGAGGCAAATTGACAAGCTGATTCTAAAATTTCTCTGCAGTTGAAAAGTGCAAAGAGCAGCTAAGGTAATCCTGGAGAAAAAATACGAAGTTGGTGAGAGCTTACGCTCTTCGATTTCAGAAATTATTACAAGACTACAGTAATTAAGACAGTGTGGCATTAGTAGAAAGCAGCAGAGCAAAGTGAAACAGAAGAAATGAATCCAGAAATGGATGTATAATACCATCACGTGACTTATGACAACATTTATACCGTACTGCAGTAGTGAAACGAATGATCTTTTCAATAAATATTACTTAGTTCAATATTTATGAGGAAAAAATGAATCTTGGCCATGCCCTCACACCATACATAAAAATAAATTCTAGGTGGAGTGTAGATTTAAGTGTGAAGAGTAAAACAATAACACTTCTATAAGTAAACATGGGAATATCTTTATGACGTTGGAGTAGACAGTAATTTCTTAACCAGGACACAGAAAGGTCTTACCATATAAGAAAAGATTGATAAGGTAGATTTCCTTAAAATTAAGACTGTCTGATCATTAAAAGACACCATTTAAAGAGTAATAAGACAAGTCACAGAATGGAATAAGATATTTGTGACACATCTGTTCAACAGAGGACTTGGTATACGGAATATGTAAGAACTCCTACAAAGCAGTAACTCACTTCAAAAATGAGCAAAAGACTTCAATAAACACTTCACAAAAAGATATCCAAATGGCATATGCATATTAAAAGTTGCTGAATCTCACTTCTCAACAGAAAAGAGACTACACTGAGGTATTATTACACACCCATCAGTTTATCTGTCAAAACTATACTGAGATACCATTACACACCATTCAGATTTTCTGGGTTTTTTTGTCATTGTTTTAAGCAACGGGGTCAGCCACGGTAATCCCAGCACTTTGGGAGGCTGAGATGAGTGGATCACTTGAGCCCAGGAGTTGAGCAACAGAGCGAGACCCTGTCTCTAAAAAAAAAAAAAAAAAAAAAAAAAAAATTAGCTGGATGTGGTAGCATGCACCCATAGGGGGAGGCTGAGGCAGGAGGATCACTTGAGCCCAGGAGGTCCAGGCTACGGTGAGTCAAGATCCCGCCACTGTACTCCAGGCTGGGCAACAGAGACTCTGTTATTCTGTTTTTGAGAAGGAAAGAAAGAGTGAGGCAGGGTCTTATCTTGTCACCCAGGCTAAGTAAAGTGGCATGATCTCAGCTTAGTGTGGCCTTGACCTTAAAAGTCCAAGCAGTCCTCCTCCCCCAGCCTCCTGAATGGCTGAGACTGCAGGCAATGCCACCATGCCCAGTTAATTTTTAAGCTTTTTGCAGAGCCAAGGTCTTACTTCATCACCCAGGCTGGTCTTGAATGCCTGGCCTCAAGCGATCCTCCCACCTCAGCCTCCAAAAGTGCTGGGATTACAGGCATGAGCCACCACTCCTGGCCATATATCTTTTTTCTAAAGAAAGCTATCTATACTAAGTGTTGATGAGGATGTCGAATAACAAGGGATCTTGTAGACTGCTGAATGGAGCATACACTGGTGTGACCACTTTGGAAAACTGTTTGGCAGAATATATTAAGATTGTACATGTACATTCTTTATGACCCAGTTCCACTGCCAGGTATATGTCCAAGAAAAATGCATAAATGTACCCCAGAAGACATATCTAGGCAGGGAACAGTGGCTCACACCTGTAATCGCAGCACTTTGGGATGCCAAAGCAGGCGGATTGCTTGAGCCCAGGTGTTCAAGACCAGCCTGGGCAACATGGTGAAAACCCTTCTCTACAAAAAATACAAACATTAGCTGGGCATGGTAGTTTGCACCTGTAGCCTCACCTGCTAAGGAGGCTGAGGTGGGAGGATCACATGAACCCAGGAGGTCAAGGCTGCAGTAAACTGTGATTGTGCCACTGCATTCCAGCCTGGGCAACAGAGCAAGACCCTGTTACCTAGTCTGCCGTAGACATGTCTAACGTTGTTTATAGCAGCATTATTCATAATAGCAAAAAGTCTGAAACAACCCAACTTTTCAACTTTTCATCAACAATGGTGATTAAATACATTGTTTTATTCATGCAATGGAATATTATATGGCAATGGACGTTAACAAACTACAGCTATATGCAACAATCTAGGAAACTCCCATATGTAATGTTGTCTATGAGAAGCCACCCACAACAAAGTGCATACTGATGATTCTATTTATATGCAGTTTAAAGCAGAAGAACTTACCTTTGGTGATAGATGTCATCACCGTGGTTGTCTTTGGGGAAGAAGGAGGGAGGAGGGAGTGGGAGCGTTGTCATGGTGGGTAGGCTGCTTCCAAGATGGCAATAACAGTTTGCTTTCTGATCTGGTGGTGGTCACATTATTGTGTTCACGGGAAAAATCGTTTGAGTTTTGAACTATACATTTGATTAGTATACTTCTCTGTGTGTGTGGTATACATCAGTCAAAAAGTAAAACACGACAAACACTCAGATACAAAACAGACAAAAGGAATTTTGACACAAACTAATAGTGTTTATTTCTGTGTGATGTATGTGACTTGAGTGATATATGTCTGTCTATATATGTATTTTTCCCTAGTATTTTACTTTTATAGTTATAGGGAAAATCCTTAAACATCAAAACCTGACCCTCATTCGAAAGTTAACATGACTTGTAGCTTTAATGGAATCTAGAATTATAGTATCCCAGAAGGCCATCACATGACTTAAGTATGTCATTTCCTTTCTTCCCTAATTAGGCCCTAAAAAGCACCTTGGGATTTCCTTTGATACGGTTTGAAGATGCTGTGATTAATCTAGATCCATTCACTCGGGTACATCCCTATGAGACCAAGGAGTTCATCATCAATGATGTCCTCAAACATTTCCAGGAGGTAAGACTTGGAGAAGTAGTCATTGGCTGGAGCATAAGCAGAATGTTTGTTTTAGTTGTTTGAGAATTTTGGTTACTAAGACATTACTAGTGAGAACCCAGTTAAACATTTCAACTCTGTTATGTTACGGGTAGGTCACTTCCCAAGAAGGCCATATATGTCATGAAAATTCTGAGACAGTACATTTGACCTATGAGCTGTTAGTTTCATCCCTCAGAGCTACTCTGAGGGGTTTCTGCTAAATTAGTCACAACTCTTAATGGTTTAATTGATGCTTTAATAATAACAAAATAATGTTTTTGTTTCCCAGGCATGGGCCTTCTTTCAGCAACTACACTCATGTTTTTAGAGTCTGTGGGATCCTGCACTTGGGTTGAACTTGAAATTTTTTAAATCACATTGGACATTTTCCATTTTGTATTTATTATCCAGACTGCAGAGATCAAAAAGTAAAAGCAAGGCATATTCTTCGATGAATAGACAGGTCAAGATCATATCAAATTTAGTAGCTTCCAAAGTTAAAATATATTTTATTCTCACTTCCTTTTTCTCCATTCCGCCTTTCGTTTTTTGATTTTCCTAATTGGTGATATTTCTACCTAACTAAGGAAAGTGATACAGCAGATATCACTGGAACCTGGGATCAGGCAATTGGAAGTATAGAAAGAGTGGAGGGGGCCAGTCATGGTGGCTCACACCTGTAATCCTAGTACTTGGTGGGAGGCCAAGGCAGGAGGATCACTTGAGCTCAGGAGTTCAAGACCAGCCTAGGCAACATATTGAGACCCCGTCTCTACAAAATATCGAGAAAAAAAAAAGATTAGCTGGTTGTAGAGGTGCTTGCCGGTAGTCCCAGCCACTCGGGAGGCTGAGGTAAGAGGACTGCTTGAGCCCAGGAGGTCAAGGCTGTGGTGAGCCATGGTGGTGCCACCTCACCTCAGCCTGTGTGACCGAGACCCTGCTTCAAAGAAAGAAACAGTGGAGGTTGCTTCATAAGTCTGTCCATGCCTTCTTCAGGTCCGCTACCCACACCACAGCTTATGAGAGGAACTGCAAATCTACCTCTCTTCCTCACTTTCCTTTATAATTCTCCCTGCTGGTGATTACTTCTCTGTTTGTAGGCATGATGAAAAGGAGAGTATGATGTGTTCATAGCAAATACTCATAAGAATGCTTCCTGTTTCATAGCTATTTTTATTCTTCTAACTGGCTTTGAAGAGTATGTGTATTGGGATATGTGTATTGGGAGAAGCTTAGGTGGTGCTCCTGAAAGGAGATTATTTTGCAGTTCATGAAGATTAAAAGCTAATTACTGATAGTAATGAGAATGGAGGACAAAATAGATTTCTCACCTTTTCGCTTGGGACACTGGTATCTGCAAATGTAAGTAGACGCTGACTGGACTTTTCTCTTCCGATTCCATTTGCCAGGAACTCCTCAGCCAGGCAGCTCGAATCCTGGGATCAGTGGATTTTCTTGGCAATCCTATGGGGCTTTTGAATGATGTCTCTGAAGGGGTTACTGGACTGATAAAGTATGGAAATGTTGGGGGCCTCATCAGAAATGTTACACACGGAGTATCAAACTCTGCTGCCAAGGTAAGGAAATAGAGGTGAAATTCCGTTGTAATTAACCTCATGAGTCCTCTACAGTACTACAATGTCTTTTATAGTTAATAGGCTGTGAGAAGTTATATTCATAGCTTTTGCTTCATTGCCCACATGCCTTGCCTTTTCCTCACCTCCCATCACCTGCCACCAGGTGCACTGAGTCCACCTCTAAAATACCTCTTCCTCCTTCCTCTCCGTTGCCACTGCCTTAGTCCAGGCATTGTGTATCTCTTACCTAGGTCACTGCAATAGCCCCTAATGCCCTGGACCTTTCATGATGACCCCTACACCTTTCATTGTGCCACCAGAATGAATTCACTGAGTCATGCCATTCTCCTGCCTGAGATCTACCAGTTATTACCCACAGTTTATAGGGCAAGTCCAAACTGAAGTACAGCCTTCTGTAATGACACAACCTTTTAAGCCGCCTGAATCCAGCAGCAGACGGACAATGATGTCATTCTCCAGTATCTTGCAGCTATTGACTGGTTTGTTCACTGACATCTCAATTTGTGGACATTTTCTTAGTTCACTCTGTATTTTCTGGCAGGAGCTGATTCTATGTGAAGCTAGAAAAGGTGAAGTGAGTTGAAGGCAGTTGCTATTTGACTACAGGCCTCTAAAGAACTCTGCTTTTTTGCTCTTCCTTTCATCTGAACACACTTTTCTTGTTGAGACTGGCTTTTTCATGAATGAACTCATTTGGAGGAAACACCTGTGCTCTCTGCTTATTTACTGTAGAGAGAGCATTTTTGTAGTGAGATCATAGGTGTACTTGTCTCACGGGCTGATAGGACGTGAAAAGTAGCTTTACCAAAGAGATCTTTGTGGCACTGAATAGAAGTTTATCTTGCAGAGCAGGTAAGAGAGTAGAGTTGAATGGCATTTCTATGTGGTATGGTATTCTTGTTTATAATGTGTGAAAGCTGAGAATTTATCCTTTTTTTCCCAAACTATTTTCTAGGGATGATAGATTGGTCAGATCAGTTCTGTAGGATTATCGAACCAGACCAAAGTGTGCTATTTGGCTTGTGGTTCAAAATAAGCCACAGTCTTTTCTTTCTTCCTTCCTTCCTTCCTTCCTTCCTTTCTTCCTTCCTTCCCTCCCTCCCTCCCTCCCTCCCTCCCTCCTTCCTTCCTTCCTTCCTTCCTTCCTTCCTTTCTTTTCTTAGACAGAGTCTGGGTCTGTCGTCCAGGCTGGAGTGCAATGGTGCAATCTCTGCTAACTACAACCTCTGCCTCCTGAGTTCAAGCAATTCTCCTGCCTCAGTCTCCCAAGTAGCTGGGATTACAGGTGGCCGCCACCACACCCAGTTGATTTTTTGTATTTTTTGGTAGAGATGGAGTTTTGCCATTTGGCCAAGCTGGTCTCGAACTCCTGATCTCAAGTGATCCACCGACCTCGGCCTCCCAAAGTGCTGGGATTACAGGCGTGAACCACCGTGGCTGGACGGCAACAGTCTTTTAGAGAGACTTTCCCACTCACGGTTTGAAAGCAGTGAGACTCAGGTTCAAAGTCTGAACTAGTGTGTACTTTTCTGCCTTGAATCCTTTCTCACACTCCTGTGGCCCCTTACCCCTCACGCATCATAAACCCTCATAGTGGTAACACAGAGTCCTCACCCTTCTTGCTTTAGCTCTTGGACTTGATATAAATGAATGAATTTAAATATTCAGTTGTAAATGCCCAGTTAACGTATTTTATTAAATTTTATTAGCTTTATTGAATTCTGATTGACATAAGAAAGTCTTCTTGGTTTTATAATTTGTTTCTTTGTTTTTGTACCCTGGGCTTTACCATAATTTAAAAAATGAAGATGCTTATGGTTTAACAATAGGACTTCCTCACTGTGGAATAGAAATGCACCTACTTTACAGGTTTATTGTGAGAACAGAATGAGGTATGACGTTACAAAAATTTTGAAAAATACAGAGTGAAGAAGATAAATAGGTCATTACTTTGACTGTAATATTTGCATTGAGACTTGAGCCACCAGGAAGCCATTAGTGCTCCTGAAATGAAATCTATTATGAACTACAGGGAAGGAGGGTCGGGGCACTGAGAGTAGGAGAGTCAAACCCCATCAGGACCAGTCTGACTCTTAGGAACCTCCATAGTTCACTGGGTTAAGAATGAAGAAGCTGTTCACATGCCTGTGACATCTCAACAGGAGAGACCTCCTAGGAGTTTCTCCAGAGTCTCCTGGCAACATCCTAGTGAAAGGATTGGCCCTTTCTTTGTTCTCCTTGGTTTGTGGAAATCTCGTTTGTTTCCTGGTTTTCTGTTTCCCCTGAAAACTGTTTTGAAGCTTGAGGGTCAGCATGAGATTATAACTTAGGCAGAAAGAAAGGGCAGTGTCCTCCCTACCCCCGTCCTCACTCTGGATCTATATGAAGGCCTGGGGGAAGTGACAATACATTTTATTAGATATTATGCTTTATATGATGCTGGATTTACATAAGGGTGTTGCTTTCCAGGGAACGAGTCCCCTTGAATGGGAACCTCCCTTTCCATAGGGTTGGGCTCCTTCATATACTTGTCTTGCCTTTAATAAGCTACTAGTGTGGGAGCCGCAGGCTGCACCTGAGGGGATTGCTATGTAATTTACAGGCATAGATTGTGTATTAGTCCATTCTTGCACTGCTCTAAAGAAACATCTGAGACTGGGTAATTTATAAGAAAAGAAGTTTAATTGACTCATGTTTGTGCAGGCTGTACAGGAGGCATGATGCCAGCATCTGCTTCTGGTGAGGTCTCAGGAAGCTTCCAATCATGGTGGAAGGTGAAGCAGGAGCAGGTGTCTCACATGGTGGGAGTGGGAGCAAGGGAGAGAAGGGGGAGGTGCTACATACTTTTAAACAACCAGATCTCATGAGAACTCGCTCACTATCATGAACACCAAGGGGATGGTACTAATCCATTCATAAGAAATCCGCCCTTGTAATCCAGATACCTTCCACCAGGTCCCAGCTCCAACACTGGGGATTATAATTCAACATGAGATTTGAGGGACAAACACCATGCTGTATCGCATTGCTTAACATCAGGGATACATTTTGAGAATCATTTCACTGGGTGATTTCATCGTTGTGCGAACATCATAGAGTATACTTACACAAACCTAGGTGGAATATAGCCTATTCCTCACCTTGGCTATCTGGATAGCCTATTGGTCCTAGGCTACAAAACTGTACAGCATGTGAAAGATATCTAAACCTAGAAAAGGCACAGTAAAAGATAATGGTATTATCTTATGGGTGGATCGTCATATATGCAGTCCTTAGTTGACCAAAATGTTATTTGGCCATGACTGTATTTTGATACCATCAATCTTAGGTGTGTTTACAGAGATATAAAAACTAGTTATATCTCTTAAGATGAGAAAGCACATAAACACAGAATTACCACTTCTCATAGGAAATGGTACCTCTAAATGGGTCTGTCAGTTGAATACCCATTCAGGTCATCTGTGATTCTGCACATATGTGGTTGGACTAAAGATGTGCATTTTCTTAAAAGTTGTTTTAGGGGAATGTTTTGTTTGTTTTTCTGTGTACACCAGAGGAGTTTGAGGAATTACAAATGACCACAACAATCAACTGTTGGCCTGTGGCAATTATCCTTTAAAGAATGCCTGAGTTCCAGTGATTAAAAAAGGGCCAGAGGGGACAGAACGGCACCTCACTGAGCCCCTGCCAGCGCACTGCACTTCACTGCAAAGACCAGAGGGCTTTAGCCTGGTTGAATGGGCTTTGAGTGTGTGGAGAAGCTCATAAACCTCTTAAATTAATTGTAAATATTGGATAAGGGTGCATTTTTCTGGGGTGAGGGTCCACCATTTCTTTTGTATCCTCAGGGAGAGATTCACGCCTCCAAAGATTGTAAGCCATTATTGTAGACATAGGCTTGTACCCTGAGGGGAGCATGGGGCTGGTAGTCGGAATGCCATTACTTTCACTGCATTTCTACCTTTAAATAATCTTTTCCTCTGTTAAGAGATTTGTTTTTAACATGTATGAAAAGATGATGGTAACTTCCTACCTCACGCTGGCCTGAGGAGCAAAAGAGATGAAGTATATGAAACCCAGTGAGGAGTTAAAAGGAAATTCATTCTATCACATAAGAAGATAATAGACCTGTAAGTTTTAGTCATCTATGGATAGATGCACAAATTTTAAATTTCAGGTCTATAGGGTATCCACTTGTGGAATGTATTTCTTTTTTCTCACCCCAGAGCATTCCTACAAAAGAAACATCTCATTTCATCTTTGTTGTTTAATTTATTTAATATTGGCCTCAAGGAAATATACGTAGGAAATAACCTATGCCCTTTTATCTCAGTTATTTCTCTTTGCCTGTCTTTCTCATCTCCCAACCCTAGAAATCAGCATATGGATTCAAATCTAAGATTTAAGGCTTAGCCACCAAATTGTGAACATCCAACCCATGACTCCCCTGCCTGGGTCTTGGCAAGATGACTCTAGCCCTTAGTGGAACTTCAAAGATCTGATCTCATTCCTGAGTCCATGGCAAGGCAATCGCTTCTGGAAGGACTTCTCTGAATGTGATTTATTTAAGAAAATGACAGCATTTCATATTCCAAACCCTTATCAGAGGAGAAAGTTTCTTTCTGCCGCATGAGTTGCAAGAAGTATACTTTCTTCTAGTTGTGTGTCATGTGAATATCTGCAAGACACTCTAACGTCTTTTAAAGGCAGAGAACTGGGAAGGCCCCCTATTGATTAAATTTCCTCTCTTATAGACTCTAGCTTCATTAGTACCTTCATTCTTGTGTGATATTTTCACATACATAGCTATCCTCAAAAAAATAAAGTACTTTTTAAACTAATAATGTCTCAGATATTAACAATACAGCAAATGATTCCACTGTCTTTTATGCCCCTGTAGAAACTGTTTGGTCTGCACAGCTGTTATCTGGTCTTCCTAAGGGAAGAAAGCCGACAGCATACTTAATTTCTTCCAGCAAAGGAGAGAAGCACTTTCAGTCATCACTAATGAACCCTCTGCTCATTCTGTTCGACTTTCCATCCCCCTTTTTTTGAGACAGAGTCTCACTCAATCATCCAGGCTGGAGTGCAGTAGTGCAATCTCGGCTCACTGCACTCTCTGCCCTCCTGGGTAGCAAGTGATCCTCCCACCTCAGCCTCCAGAGTAGCTGAGATTACAAGCGTGTGCCACCATGCCCAACTAATTTGTATTTTTAGTAGAGACAGGGTTTCACTATGTTGGCCAGGCTGGTCTTGAACTCCTGACCTCAAGTGATCTGCCCTCCTTGGCCTCCCAAAGTGCTGAGATTACACATGTGAGCCACTGTGCCCAGCCTCATTCCCCTCATTATGTCTTTATCAAGTCCAATATAGGATGCTTTTGATTCTGGGTACTTTTTGATCCCATGTTTGTTTTGATTCTGTGTTTATGAATACAAATATTTTTGTAATTTGTCATGTTCTTAACTGAAATTATTTTCATAGTGGTTATTTGCTGATCATGTAAATTAGAATTCATTGTTCGTTGTTTGCTATATGTTAATTTTACTGATAACTTTTGTAGTTGTGTGGTAGTTTTCTATTTTTCTCTTTTACTTTGTGGTGTTTACTTCTGCCAGGCCCAAATTTCCCAGCTCAAATTCTGCAGATCAAATTTTTGTCAAGGAGATGTGAGTTTTCTGCCAGTTTTTAGTTAATGCATTTTATTCTATGTTGTTTTAGCCATTGTTTCATTGTCTTAAATCAGTCTTGTTTTTTATGAATTTGACAAAGATCTAATTTTTTAGATGATTTCTTGGCGCAAACAGCTTTAGTAGGAAAAGGTGTAGGAACAGGGTTGAAACCCTGCACTTCAATGTGGAATACATACTAATGTACAGACATTTGTGGAGCACCTTCTGTTGGTTAGGCTTGGTGAGAGACCCTTCGTATACATTGTCTTGTATGTGTTAAGCTCTGTTCTGCCAGTCAGGAAACTGGGAGTTAGAGAAGTTAAGTCTTCAAGGCCACACAGCTAGAGGTGACGGGGGTGGATTTGAATCCAAGTCCAGCTAATTTTGAAGGTCTTTTTTTTTTCTCACAGGATGTTTTTCCTTTGTGTTTGTAAGGCATTCTTCTAGACACTGCAGAGAATATGAAACATGAATGACTGCTGACTTCCCAGCAGAAGCCTCTTATTTGACATCACTGTGTAACTGGTCAGGGTCACTATCATCGCGTTCTTGGCACAAAGCAGGCCCTCGGGAAGTGCCGGTGCCCGCCGTCATTCTGGTGTTAGGTTATTTGTGGTTGTCACCATCTTTATAGGCAGTAAGAACCTTGGCCAGTGCAACCATGGTTTTACTTATGTGATGCCATTTAATCATCAGAATTACCTGGTCAGTAGCTGGATGGGCATTTTTAGCCCCATTATGTAAATGAAGAAACTGAGGCCCAGAGAGGTCAGGTGACTTTCCCAAGATCAGCCCAGTCACTGCAGAGCCGAGACCTGGCTCTTCTGTACTGGCATCTCAGTTCTCATTTTTAATTAGACTTTTGAGATATCACTTAACTACAAGATTTATTCTAGACATGCCTCTATATGTTAAATAAACCAAAAAATAAAAAGCAAACCAAACAAAAATCTCTACCTAGTCTCACAATGATCTTTGATAACTTTTAGGAAAACTGTCTGAAGATAAATACAAGCAAGTTGAGACTCAGAAAACGAGAAATTCAGACTGTTCAGATAGTTCAGTAGAAAATCTAGCTAGGACTTTAAATAACATTTTGTTCCATTTCTTTGGTTTCTATTTGGGACAGCATTATGGAGGAGCTACTTCTCTTTGAAGCAAATCTTCCACCAGCCCTTTGTCCCAGGACACCAGATTTGGTGCCTAGCCATGATCCAGTGGAAACTGACTTTCCTGTCCCTGCACAGAGACTCTCAGCCAGCCCCTGCCATCAGCCAGCCTTCCATCATATATACTGTGACCTTGTTGGGGGGAGAGAGGTCCATCTGCCTTTTGTTTAAGAAACAGCATTTTTTGTTGTTGTTTACTTTGCAGTCACTATATTTATAAGGCTCAAACAAAACTAAGAGCAATGTTTATTCAAGGTGAAAGTTTTATCTTTGCACAAAAGAATGCGCTGAGTGAGTCCCTGCATGGATTCTGAAGGCGAAAAGGCAATTTATGACTTGTATCTGTTTTTGTCATTATGTATGACTGTTCCATTTTATAGTTGAGCTGATTATCCCCATAATAGCTTTTCCATGTACCTATAAGCAAGTAATAGGTGAATGCCTTCTCATAAGCAATGGCGTTTTAGTGTATTTAAGTTGGCACAAAACTTGAGGGTAAATGAAATTCACTTCAGACAGTGATCTTTCCCTTAGAGAATGTAGGGCTTTCTATTTTCAAAAGGACTTTGATCCTAAATAAGTCTCCCAAGGGATTTCTTTTCCAGCCAAGAGGAGGTACCTTCAAGTTCTTGTATGTAGGGAAATGACTCAAATTTTGGCATCAGAATTTTGTTTTATTTTCCTCTGATAATCTTGAGTACTAAAATGATTCCCTTAGTCTGAGCTCTTTTTGGTTAGAAGCAAATTTTAGATGCTGAATGACCCACCCTAACTTGGGCAACTCTCAACCATCTTGGAGGACCAGATAAAAGTATATTTGTGGGGGTGGGGTGGAGTGGTGTCATGAGAACCACAAGTGACCAAAATTTACAGGCGGTCCCCATGTACCCCACTGAGCAGCCTCGCTCATGAAGGAGCCAGGTGAGCAGGGTTTAGCTTTTCCCCCTTTTCCACCCTCATCAGGCAGCTCAGTAACCAGAAGTGACAGAGCAGGGAATGAGTGCTGTCACTATTGATGTCCTGTTTTGAAACAGAAAGAAAAGTTCAAAACTTCTTCATTTCCTAATGGTAGTTCAGTTAAGAACAAGCTTCTTCAGATTTCTTTTTTTTTTTTTTTTTTAGGGCTGAACATGTAATATTTTGAGAGGAATTCACTTGATCTTCCAAAACTGGAGCTTGTGTGGTGGAAAAGTATGTTCAGTTGCTAAGTTGAAAAGACAGAAAATATTTGTGTCCCCCAAAAGTAGTGGTTTTCTACCCTAGTATAAACATGGTTTTTAAAAGAATCATATGCCCAGGCTTTCTTAGGTTGGCTGGTGACCCTCAGCATTGTGGTCATGCATCCCTTTTCTAGAATTCAGCATTCTTCATATCAGTCTCTGGCCTTTCTTGAAAAATTGTGACAAACTTTAAGTGATAGAAAATTTTCAAGATACTCACTCTGTTTGGAAGATTCTATTTTTTAAAAAGAGTCCTTTCTCTCTTATAATTGTTCTTTCTAAAAGCCTATCTCCATCTTGAAGAAAAGCTAAATCAAAGTTTATTCTTAGGAGAAAAAAGGAATGTCTTGGTCAATATCACACTTAAAAATCAGAAAGCAGGCTGGGCGTGGTGACTGACACCTGCAATCCCAGTACTTTGGAAGGCCGAGGCAGGTGGATCACCTGAGGTCAGGAATTCGAGACCAGCATGGCCAACATGGTGAAACCCCACCTCTACTATAAATACAAAAATTAGCTGGGCACACATGCCTGTAATCCCAGCTATTCGGGAAGCTGAAACAGGAGAATCGCTTGAACTCAGGAGGCAGAAGTTGTAGTGAGCTGAGATCGTGCCACTGCACTCCAGTCTGGGCGACAGAACAACGCTATTTCTGTCTCAAAAAAAAAAAAAAAAAAAAAAAAAAAACACAAATGGGAAGAGAAAAGCCATCATTTATTAACTCCTGCATGTCAACTATGGGCCTAGGATCTTTCCCTATGCTCTCTCATGTAACTTTCACATATACCCAATAGGAAGGAAAGAAAGGAGGAAGCGAGGGAGGGAGGGAAGGAGGGAGGATTAAGCCCGTTTTACAGATGAGAAAAATTAGACTCAGATTTGTCAGGAACCTTGATTGAAATTTAATAATGACTCACTATTGGAGCTAGAAGTCTTTGAAAAAAATTAATTTGGGAGGCAGCCTCTATTTTTCCTCCATACAATGCAACTTCTCAGGTATAATCTTTTACCAAACTCTAAACATTGTAGAAGCAAAACCACAAGCCGTTGGAAACAACATTGCTTAAAAGTAAAACTCAAGCAGTCTTCCATTCGTTCCCAACTTTAACACCTCTGTGTTGGGCCTTGGACATTTCCAACTGTGATTTCTCAGCTTTCCGAATTAATCTTTCCTATCTGGAAATCTCTAATCTAGTGTAAAAGGGTTGAAATGGGAGAAGAGGATTGGGAGATTTTTCTTCATTCAAATAGAAAATGTATGACTCAAAAGCATTTGAGTAAGCTGACCCAGATGATGTTCCTGATCCAAGATTTATTCAAATTTTTTTTTTTTTTTTTTTTTTTTTTTTTTTTTTTTTTTT
>NW_016808946.1:3006463-3009978 GCF_001698545.2 Rhinopithecus bieti
GAGTAGCTGGGACTACAGGCGCCCGCCACCTCGCCCGGCTAGTTTTTGTATTTTTTAGTAGAGACGGGGTTTCACCGTGTTAGCCAGGATGGTCTCGATCTCCTGACCTCGTGATCCGCCCGTCTTGGCCTCCCAAAGTGCTGGGATTACAGGCTTGAGCCACTGCGCCCGGCCGATTTATTCAAATTTAAATCATGTGGGATGTGCAGTCCCCAGGCCTCCCCTCCTGCCTGGCCCAGGAAGCAGAGTAGAACTTTGGACCTCTTTGGTATGAGCTGATAGTGATCTTCAGATCACTTTCCTGATGACTGTCTTCCTCTAAATGCTATGTGTTAAGTTGCAATTTCTTTAAGCCAGTTTCCTGAACTTCACTCCTTTAAGCATTTCTAAACAACTAGGATATCATTTTAAGATAAGAGTATTTAATTTTCAAGGCAGAGTACCCAGAATTAGGGAGAACTGTGCATTCCCACTATCAATTCCAGTGATAAAATAAACTCATTGTCCCCAATAGTCCTTTTCTTTCCTTACCCTTTTCCCCTTAGTCTCTCCTGTAGCTTTTCAAATTTTGTAGATTTTTGATCTCTCAGTTCTGCTAACAGATTGGCTTTCAGATGCTTAGCGATACCATTGCTTGAATTAAGAAGCCAGAGGGAGAATGTTGGGGATAGTCTCTTATTCCTGAGAGTTTTCAATTTAGTTCTGCAGCCAGGCGCAGTGGCTCACGCCTGTAATCCCATCACCTTGGGAGGCTGAGGCGAGTGGATCACCTGAGATCAGGAGTTTGAGACCAGCCTGGCTAACATGGTGAAACCCCGTCTCTACTAAAAATAAAAAAATTAGCTGGGTGTGGTGGCGGGCGCCTATAATTCCAGCTACTCGGGAGGCTGAGGCAGGAGAAGCGCTTGAACCTGGGAGGCGGAGGTTGCAGTGAGCCGAGTCGCGCCATTGCACTCCAGGCTAGGCGACAAGAGTGAGACTTTGTCTCAAAAAATAAATAAATAAATTTAGTTCTGTTGAACTAAACTATGGGTTGCTTCTTGGAGAAATGGAACAATATGATTAACTTACTAGAGTTTCATCATTCCTTATTGGAAGAATAATAATACCACTTTATATTTGTCTTGATTTTTAGTTGTTGGTAAGCATTCACGTATCTTTGATCCTTTCTATAAGCCTAAAACAAGATAAATGGTATTATTATTGTCATTATTATTCTTATCACTCCTGTTACCATTTTATAGATGAAGAAACGGAGACCTGGTGGAAGTAAATAACTTTGCTCAAGATGGCCAAACAAAAAGTGGTAGAGCTTTTGCACTTCTTCCTAGCTCTCCTGACTCCTGGAACATTGCTGAACAGCACAGTCAGCCCTCCGTATCTGTGGGTTCTGTATTCATGAATTTAACCAACCACAGATCAAAACCAAAAAAAAAGGGTAGTTGTGTCTGTACTGAACATGTACTATTTTCTTCCTTGTCATTATTCCCTAAAGCATACAGAATAACAGCTATTTACATAGCATTTACATGGTAAAGTAATGCATTATAAGTAATCTAGTGATGATTTATAGACAGGATGATGTGTGTAGGTTGTATACAAATTCCACACTATTTTATATCAGGGACTTCAGCATCTGTGGATGGATGGTGTCTTCTGCATGTCCAGGAACCAATCCCCCATGGACACTGAGGGACAGCTGTACTTCTTAACCTCATACTCCAGGTGAAGATTCACAACATTGTCTCCATATTATAGTTGGGTTTTCCATTGCCAGTGTTGTCTATGAGCCTTGTTAGCCTGTTCTTCCCTGCAAAATGAATTTCAGAGAACAGAGGTAGAGAAAAATGTGTCTTTCCCTCTTAGAGGCTTGTTGCACTGTTCATTAACTGTGCTGCTATTTGTGTGAGGTATTTCAGAGTCATATATCTGAGAGTTCACAAAGAAACAATATTTGACAAGAGTAATTCTTGTAGCAGAGTTTTTGTGAAGTGGAGGATGGTAGGGAAAAAAATTGAAGTTTATGTCAGGACATTAAGTAATTTCTACAGTGTTGGGGATGAGGGAGAATCCCCCCTAAGAGGAAAAGGAAGATACTTGTAGAAGCGGGTGAGAGTCTGGCTTTTCCTTGGCTTTCCTCATAGCCACATGATGGCGTGTCCAGCCTGACTTGGAAGGGAGGCCTCAGCATGTCCTGAAATAGTGATGTGGGGCACAGTTGGTCCCTGGATACAAGCACAGGCATATCACACTGACCTCCAGCAGGCAAGGGGGAATTACAGCTTCGCTTTTTCTTTTCTATTACACACCAATGGGGAAGCCCTCCAGTGCCATTCCTGAGAACAAGGAAATTTTCTAGTTAGGTACATAAGGATGCTCAAAAACTAGGAGCCACATTGGGGAAGTGAGGTTTTTTTAATTTTATTTTTATTTTTTAGTTTTGAAAGCTGAATTTTGTTTGTTTTTTAATTATTGTACTTTAAGTTCTAGGGTGCATGTGCACAATGTGCAGGTTTGTTACATGTGCCATGTTGGTGTGCTGCACCCATTAACTCATTTACATTAGGTATATCTCCTAATGCTATCCCTCCTCCCTCCCCCCTCCCCATGACAGGCCCCAGTGTGTGATGTTCCCCATCCTGTGTCCAAGTGTTCTCATTGTTCAGTTCCCACCTATGAGTGAGAACATGTGGCGTTTGGTTATCTGTCCTTGTGACAGTTTGCTCAGGATGATGGTGGGGACGTCAGGTGTAAAGTGTGCAGAGTACGTGACAGAGAGTGGACCATGCGGCCATTTCTCCAGTCACGCTCGTGCTGTCCTTCCCTTGCGCTTGTACTCAGTCTTGCCTCTGATTGGGGTGCCCTTCTCCATTTCTGGCCAGAGGCTCCAGGTCTGGAAGGCCCAGCCCACATGCCATGTTAAGAACATGATTTCTCCCCACTGTGAGTTCCCATGGCCCCGTGTGCTTCCATGACAGCAGGCACCAGATTTTACCTTGAATTGTAACCATTTGTGCACACATCTCTGATACCCGTCAGCATTTCTCACATCACCAATTAGGTGTTGGGCACTGTGAAAGAGTGTTAGAAAGGAAGACTTAGAAAATGTTTTCTTCTTTTTGTGAGAATGTGTAACAGGTAAGGCAGAGAAGGAGTAAGTAATGATAATCGAGAGGAAATAAGTATTGCAGTGGGGTCTGTGCAAGCTGCACAGTTCCATGAGAGAAGTGCTGTGGGGCAAGGGGTAAGAACACTTGATTCTGTTCCTCAAGGATGAGATTGGCTGGAGACAAAAGATGGAATGCAGTGGTCTGTATGTATTTGCATCCCAGAGTAGACCTTTAAAGCCTGTGGAGGGGGGCCAGGATTTTATCTGACAGCAATTTTTTTTTTTTTTTTTTGCCAGTTTCCCCTTTAGCTGTAAATAGTTACTGTAAGGAAAATTAAAGTGATCCAGGTTGTATCCATGTGGGTTGTCTTTTATCTGTCATAGCATTTTTCACATGGTATACATT
>NW_016808946.1:3013299-3026846 GCF_001698545.2 Rhinopithecus bieti
TTTTTGTTGTTTTTTTTTTTTTTTGAGACAGAGTTTTGCTCTTGTCGCCCAGGCTGGAGTGCAGTGGTGTGATTTCGGCTCACTGCAACCTCTGCCTCTTAGGTTCAAGCGATTCTCCTGCCTCAGCCTCCTGAGTAGCTGAGATTATAAGCACCCGCCATCAGGCCCAGCTAATTTTTACAGTTTTAGTAGAGATGGGGTTTCGCCATGTTGACAAGGCTTGTCTCGAACTCCTGACGTCAGCTGATCCATCCACCTTGGCCTCCCAAAGTGCTGGGGTTACAGGCGTGAGCCACTGCACCCGGCCCAAACAAACTTTTTACAAGTTTGCCCCCAAACGTATCTGTAAGCTGGTGAATAGCCAAAATCATACTATGGCAATATAGACAGGAAAAGGACATTGACTTTTAGAATCCTATTTCTTCTCCTCCTTCGCCATGCCTCAGGTCTAGCACAGCACTGGGGCACAGCAAGCGCTTAGCTGATACTTACCTGGCTCTGATGAGGCCAGGTGTGCACTATTGATTGGACCCAGGCTTGGCTTAAGGTAGCAGGAAACTGGTTTAGAGGAAGGAGAGGAAAACCTAGTCCCTCTTAGTCTAATGAATTAAAAGAATATTTATGGGAAATATTTGTTTGCTTTATTTGAGGAAAATGTTTTAAGTAAACATTTCCTGCAAGGTATTGAATTTATATAATAAAACACTGGTTTAGAAACCTTAATTGTTTTCACTGAAATGAAAATTAAGCAGAACATGCTTCCCAAAACAGCCCCTTGTCTCAGTTTTGTTGCCATTGTAATGTTCAAAGCAGGGTATTGTGGCCATTGAGGTAATTTTCTCTTTATTGGTAACTTGGAAATGAGCAAGGATCATGCCAGTTAGTTATAAAAGAAGAGGCACTAATGGCTCCTTGTAGCTTTATAGCAATTCCACCTTTGTAGCATCCTCCTGTTACCATTTGATCTTCACAAACTTATGCATTAAAGAGTCAGGTTTATCCCCATTTGACAGATGAAGAAACTGAGTCACAGTGAAGGTAATTAACTTCTGGAGGGTCAAACAGGGAGTTTGTGGAAGAGGACCAGGCTCTTTACAGCCCCAGGCTGTTTTCCAAAGACCACACTGCTGGTCTAGAAAGCACTCTTTCCTCCTTCAGGAATTAAAGCACTTTCATGTCTGTGAGATAATTTAACCTTGCAACATCCCAATGGGGCCAGCAGGTTAGGTATGATTATCACTTCCCTTCCAGTGATGGGAAATTAAGTCATACAGGTTAAATGGTTTTGCTGAGACCGTGCAGTCAGTGTTGGAACCAGGGGATGGTGCCCAGGCTTCACAAACTCTGAGCCCACTCTTTTCCTACTACACTAAGCCTTCTCAGAGGAGAGTCAGAAGAGCTTCTGATGCCGTGAAGACAGCCGTGAAACACTTTGCTTGCAAGAGGGCCTTGCTTTCCTAGCCCCCATGCCAGATCATGTGAATGCTTGGTTCTGCAATCTCAGTGGGCCATGCAAATGTCCAGTCCTACAATCGCTAAGAAACAAAGCAAAAGGGAGCAAAGCCAGATAGATTTCACCAGCCTGTTTGGATTTTGTGTCCAGTAGAATCAGCAAGTGAAAGTTGTAGGATTGCTACAAAGGAGTTGCTTAGAAATCAATTAATGTGACAAACTGAGGTGCCTCGACGAATAAATTATATGGAGAGATAAAAGTTCTTAGGACTAAACACAGGAAGAATTTGCCACTTGTTTCTCCGTAAAAGGTAAAAACATAACAGTGAACTCTGTCTAACTTATGTTAAAAAATTGAATTTGGTGAGAAACCTAGTTTTCGTAATATTTCATATGATAATTTAAACTCTCTAACTTCTGCCTTTCTATTTAACCCCATCTTGTATTCTTCCTAAGAGATGTATCAACACTAAAACTTTTCTTAGTTATTCCAGCTGAATATGGCAAAGCTACATTAGCTTTTCCCAGATGCGGACTCTTAACACAGTCGCTGATGTTCAGTAGAAACTCTTTGGATAGTGGATTTGGGAAAGAGCGTCAAGGTCAGCCTTTAGCCTCTCAAATGATAGGCAGAGAGACGGAGGCCCTGTAAGGCTCTCACAGCTAACTAGTCACAGGGCCAGCCGCCAAACCCAAGCTTCCTGGCTACGGATCTAGTATGATTGTCGAGGCGGGGCCGGCAGCTTGTGGGTACCTGCTTGGTAGGAGTGAGGGGGAGAAAAGTGTAAGCCTTGCCTAGTGTATATTTTCTCAGCATTCTTTATTTTTTTTATCCATTTGTGTGTCTGTCTCCCATACTATACTGAGTTCCATGAGCACAAGGGACTAAGTCATACTGTCTTGGTATCTTTAACCCTAAGCACTTAGCCTGCTATCTAGAAAGCCCTCAAGGGTTTGTTGCACTGAACCAGTCTGTTCTGTGTCAAGGTCAACTTACCAGAAGGGGCTGCAGGGAGTATAGCTCCTTAAAGCACCTTCTATTACTAGTCCTTCAGCAGAATCTTACCCAGGGAGTAAACCCATGCAAAACTTTTGCATCTCCCCTGAAAACAGAACAAGACCTGCCCCCATGAAAAGAAATAGGGAATCCCTTTATAATTAGATCTAGTAGGCAGTGGTGAGATGCAGTAGAGATGAAACTTTAATAGACACACAGTCTTTGGGTGATGCCAAAATTAATCTAACTTTGTTGGTTAAAATGAATTTTAAAATTTTTCTAAATGTTCGTATGTTTTTTCTGTATGTTGTTATTAGAATTGTCATTGGGTTCCTTCTAAAGGCTGTGTGAAACGAAAGAGCAAGCCGGGCGCGGGGGCTCCTGCCTGTCATCCCAGCACTTTGGGAGGCTGAGGCGGGCGGATCACCTGAGGTCAGGAGTTCCAGACTAGCCTGACCAACGTGGAGAAACCCCGTCTCTACTAAAACTAAAAATTAGCCGGGCATGGTGGCGCACGCCTGTAATTCCAGCTACTTGGAAGGCTGAGGCAGGAGAATCGCTTGAACCCGGGCAGGCAGAGGTTGTGGTGAGCCTAGATTGTGCCATTGCATTCCAGCCTGGGCAACAAGAGCAAAACTCTGTCTAAAAAGAAAAGAAAAGAAAAGAGCGAAAACATCTTTAGTACTTGTTCTTGCCCTAGGACAGAAGTGGCTGTTTGCCGTTCCTCTCAGTGGACACTGAAAATGTGGATGTGTCCAGTTGCCTGCTGTCCAGCAACCCTGGAAGAACTTGTGATGGCTTTGTCTTAATTATGAGAACACTTTGATCTGAACCCCTTTCCTTTTCTGAATCCTTTTTTTTTTTAAGACAGTCTCACTGGCTGAAGTGCAATGGCAGCATCTTGTCTCTCTGCAAGCTCCGCTTTCTGGGCTCAGGCAATCCTCCCGTGTCGGCCTCTTGAGTAGCTGGTACTACAGGTGCACACCACCACACCTGGCTAAATTTTTTTTTCTAATAGAGATGGGGGGTTTTCGCTATGTTGCGAGGCTAGTCTCAAACTCCTGGACTGAAGTGATCCTCCTGCCTCAGCCTCCCAAAGTGCTGGGATTATAGGCATGAGCCACTGTGTCTGGCATCTGAGTCCTCCTTCTAAAAGGAACTCACTGCCCAGCATCTGGCTGCTGCCAACAAAATGACTGCCCCACCAGCCCCACAGGTGATGAAAGTTTGCAATGGCCTTCACAGCATAGTACCTTGGTACCTTTTCTCTCCTGGTAACTTAGAATGGAAGCCCCACGGGGGCCCACGCATGTCTGCGAGGGTGCATAGGCACGTGGCAGAATGAGCCGGGGGCACCCTCTTGTTCTGGTGGTGGCGAGAGCCGGCCTGGCTGGGGGCTGTAATTGTCAGGCCGATTCCCGGCCACACTGTCCTCGCTGGAGTAGGTGCTCGAAACCTTTGCTTTTTGCCTTTTTGCTTTAATCTGGAACACTTTAAAAAAAAAAAAAAAAAGAAAACACACACACAGTAGACCAAATGGTGACCGAGTCCCAACGCTTCTTCAGGCCAGATGAAATCATGGTCCCTGCTGGCGCCGTTCCTCCATCTCACAACCCTCATTTGGGTTCAGACCCTCAGTCACACAGGGAGCCCCGCCACAGCTGAAGTGTTTTGTCTGAGCAAGATTGCAAAGAGTTAACACTTTTGCTTTTTCGGAAAGTTATCTGTGAAGAGTATTAGTTGTTTAATAAAGCGTGCCTGCCCTCCCGATGAACCCGCCAGTGACTCTGCAGCTGGGGTCATTCCAAGTTCACGCAGTGGACTTTTGACTGCCTTCTGTGTCTGTGAAAACAGTCGGCAGCTCCTGCGGGGATCATTCATTCAGGCCTGTAACACAAAACTATTGCCAATGGGCACCTGCTGGGGCAGCTTCCCAGGAGGGCTGGGAGGAAGATACCAAACTCATCAGGCATCTGTGGAGATAAGAGCGGCAGGGGATCCGCTGGGATCCTGCTAATCAGGCCTGCACTTAGACCCCACTGCCTGGCCAACAGGCTGGTGTCAGAATGTATTAGGCAGCCCTGGTCAGGATAGGATGTGAGCTAATTAAAGGCCTTTTATGAAGAGGAGGAGGTGGGTGTGGGGAGGAGGGGAGAGAGAGAGAGAGAGAGAGAGAGCAGTGTGTGTGTGTGTGGTGTGGTTAGCAGGAGGGGGAAGAAAGGTTTGAGGTGCATTCCCCACATTTCCAGCACATTCTTTATTCCTCTGTTTTATGCCTCAAAACAGAAGAAAACAAATTAGAGGCTGAGCATTTGGTTCTTTCTAACCTGAAATTGTCCTTCATTGTGCCTGATGCTGTATTGGTTTTAACTGCTATTTTTGTGGAATTACATATACTATGAAAGACATCTTTTGCCGCAGTCTCCCTGGGAACATCCTGTTGTTGAAATACTATTGGTCAGCTGCTTGAATTTTGCCCTTTTCTCTGACTTTGACACATCAAGGCAAAAATAGGTACCTATTTGTGGTGTGTTCTAGGTTTCTCCCTTTTGCTTGGAAAATCCACTTGCCAGCCGTGGAGGGTACTGCTGGGAGGATGCAATGAGTCAGTGCACAGCGTTTGCTCTTAAAGTTTGGTGGTTGAGGTGGCGATGGTAGCAGCTTGGCTCTATGGTTTAAAATGCCGCAGCATGCGCTATCTTGAAAATACTCAGTAGTCCTAGCATACAACTGAATTTTAGTTACACCTACTTAAGGAGAAAAAGCTCCTTTGTAAGTGTTTGATTTTCCTGTACTTTCGTTTGTTTATTTAGCCTGTGTATTCCCCCCACCCCCAGTAAGCAGCAAACTAACTTATTTATAGGCCTAAGGTATGTTTAAATCTGTGGTATTTTCTTAATCAGCCTGATACTGATACATTTTTGAAAGCAGTTTTGTTCACACATAAACCTAAGCCTTCATTATATTATTCTGATACATTCCACATAAGCTTGTCTATGTGCAAAGGAACATTTAGATTAATCTTGTACTACATGGTAACAATCCTAGGAAATTCCAGTCAAAAGCCAACAACCTGTTTCCTTCATTCTGGACTGTTGCTGGGTCTGTCTTTGTCTGTGGTCTGATAAGGAATAACAACAATGTTAATTTTGTATTTCCTTGGCATTTGTCTCACATAATCTTTTGTCAAAGTTGACCAGGAGGCTTGTCAGGCTGGCCATGCAGTTTATGAAATAAATAGTTACAATGGAGTAATTAGCTTAGCCCTGTGGAATATGTCAGCGTGTCCTTACCGTCAGTGTTTAAAATGTTAATTACGTTTATCTTGATTTCTCAGCATTGCTATACAGAAAACATGGGATAGGCACTGATATTGATTGCCCAGTTGAAATAAGTTTTGAATTTAAACTAGTAGCTGAATGGACAGCTTTAAAAATAGTACTAATGTTTTGGGAGACTGACGTGAGCAGATTGCTTGAACCCAGGGGTTCGAGACCAGCCTGGGCAACATGACAAAAAGAAAAAAAATCTACAAAGAATACAAAAATTAGCTGGGCATGGTGGCATGCGCCTGTAGTCACACCTACGTGGGAGGCTGAGATGGGAGGATCATCTGAGCCTAGCAAGTTGAGGCTGCAGTTAGCTGTGTTTGCACCACCGCATTCCAGCCTGGGTGACAGAGCAAGACCCTGTCTCAACAACAACAACGAAAAGATACTCATATGTATTGACTGCTTCACTATGTGCCAGTACTGTTCTAAGTCTTCATACAAATTGATTTGTTGAATCCTCATAACGACCCTGTGGAATGCTAGTTTATAAATGAGGACACTGAGGTTCAGAGAAATTAAGTAACTTGCCCAAGGTTACAAAGAGAGCCAGGCTAAGAACCGAGATTCTCTGATTTAGAGCCCGTCCTCTTAGTACCAGTGCGAAAGCAGCACTCTGTCTAGTAGGCTTCATTCTCGAACCTCTCTGCAATGTCATATTTGCAGGGATTGACCATGTAAGGCTGTGTTATCAAGGGGATACAGAGAATTTGAGGCATAGTTTAAAGTCATTTCCTGTGTTACCCTCTGTTGTATAATTAGCTCTTTTGTGGATGCTATACCATCCAGGCCAAAGCATGTGGCCGAAACCAGGAAATTGTTCTAACCCTGTCTGAGACACTTAGTGAAGGAGTTTTGACTTTGTTCTAACTCCACACATAGAGCTGACTATATAGATTTATGTGCAAAAAGCAAAACCTCATGTTAACAGGTCTATTTATTGTGTCTCTAGAGCAAGTTCACAACTATATATGGACAAGTAGAAATGCTAGGCTCTGTGCTAGGCACAGGGGACACAGACATAAACAAAACAAAGCCCTCTCCCCTTGGGGTCACCATCCAGCAGGGGAGGAGACCTTGCAGTCACACACATGTGGGAAAGCGTTCCAGGTTTGGGCTTGGCGTCTGTGCGGGTTCCCATGGGGGGGTCTCAGGAAGGGGTAGACTCTTCTACCCTGGGCAAGGAAGGCCTGCACAGGGGAAGGCATGCCGGTGCCCAATCCTGAGGTCCAAGGAGATGCTTGCCATGTGGACAAGAGACAGGTGGGGACAAGAGGAGGCACACAGGGAGCAGCCCCAGCAGGAAGGAGCTAGGGGTGTGCAGCAGCAGGACCTGGGGAGGGGTCAGTGGTGCTGGAGCTTAGCAGGGTGGGCCTCTGGAATGAGGAGCTGGCCCAGTGGGGAAAGACTGGCCCATTGTGCATCCCTTTGTTTTCCCTTGTTTCGCCCCCACCCACCACGTGAGTTTAAAGGGGGAGGGACTTAACTGAATGTTTCACTTTTTGAGCTTAGTATTGTTGTTTGTCATAATTTGACCATAATCTGCATATATACAATGTTAACTATTGTTTTTTTTTTACAAGTTTTTTTGTTTGTTGGTTTCGTTTTTGAGACAGAGTTTTGCTCTTGTTGTCCAGGCTGGAGTGCAATGGTGCAATCACAGCTCACTGCAACCTCCACTTCCCAAGTTCAAGCAATTCTTCTGCCTCAGCCTCCCAAGTAGCTGGGATTACAGGCATGCACCACCATGCCCGGCTAATTTTGTATTTTCAGTAGAGACGGGGTTTCTCCATGTTGGTCAGGCTGGTCTTGAACTCCCAACCTCAGGTGATTCACCTGCCTCAGCCTCCCAAAGTGCTGGGATTACACGCGTGAGCCACCGCTCCTGGCCTTTGCAAGTATTTTTATGTGGGTAAAACAGTTACACCTTTCACTGAGAGGGCCCAAACAGAAACAACAGCCTGTCACACCCTGAGTGTGGGGGGGTACCCAAAAACCCTGACTCACTTTTTATATAATTAGAGCTAAAACCAAACCAAGTCATGGCTTGTTTGCAGTAAGTGGATTGCAGAGTTACCAAACTGTTCTTTCTGGCCAGAGTGACTCAGTCTAGTACAAAGTCATGAACTGCCTCTAGCATTTCTCATTAACCTAATATCTCCATCTAGAGTGGAAATTCACCCTCCCTAAAGCCCAGAGGAAACAAACTAAGGGTCCTTGTGAAAGGAAAAGGCCTTTAGACCCCAAAACAACTGACCAGGAAGGCAGGACGAAAGGAGGTGGGGGCATTCTTTGTGCTTTCCCATACAGTTTGGAGCTCAACCGATGAAGTATTTGCCATTGATCCCCAAACCACATCTTGGGAAACTAACTTATCTGACCCCATTTGACTGGCCATTCAACTGTTCCACCATTTTCTTTACACAAAGCTAAACTAGATATGAGCTAAATTTGAGAGGGAACAGTACATTACATATGGGAATGTGGTTCATGGTTTTCTAACCCAACCCTCCCCTGCCCGTTCCTGTTCTGTGCGGGTTTTTGAGTAGATTTTTCTCTGGAAATCCATCCTTTCTTTTCCATTCAAGGCAACTAACAGTATCCAATTTTTGATTTTGTAATTTTAGATTTTCATGTATAGACTAAAAGTAGATGTTTATCTTGAGGCAGGAATGGCTACTGTTTTTCTGCAATTGTTTAGACTAAGGCTAGGTAGATTTCCTGTGGACTTCTTGGAACCTTTGAGCCCTAATGTTTTCCGTGCACTCAAAAATTACAATGCTGGATGGCATCTTTCCAGCTGTTGGGATGGGAGACAGGCTGGGCTCTTTGACTTCCAAAATTGAACTTAGGTTGAGCTGGTTGGCAGACGTGGCAAAGAAAGCATTCCCTGAGCCAAGCCTGGGAAAATACCAGTCAGGATGGACTCTCCCAGCCCTGGCTTTCTTAGCACATCTTGATGTGTGTTCTGTAGCTGTCTCCCCACCCCCATCCCCTAAGACTTGAGCATTTGTAGCTCATCACTTATGTCCTGAAGTCAGTAAACTGAATCACTGTTATAGGACTTAGAGACGTTTTCTTATACTATGGACTGAATGTGTCCCCCCAAAATTCATATGTTGAAATTCTAACCCCCAAAGTGATCATGTCAGGAGGTGGGGACATTGGGGGTGATTAGGTCATGGAATTAGTGCCCTTATCAAAGAGACCCCAGAGAGCTAGCCCACCCCTCTACTGTGTGAGGTTACAGTGAAAAGATGGCTGTCTAGGAAGCAGGCCCTCATCAGACATTGAATTAGATATCGAATCTGCTGTCACCTTGACCTTGGACTTCCCATCCTCCAGGAATCTGTGAGAAACAAATTCCTGCTGTTCATAAGCCACCCAGTTAATGGTATTTTGTTGTAGCAGTGTGAACACACTGAGACAACACATAACACGGAATGCTGTTTCTTTAAAATTTTCTTGAATTTTTACCATGTGGTTTACTTGTCTTTTTCATTGATCCTTCCCTGTTCAGTGGGGAAACACAGATTTGCACCCAGCTCTTGCTGACCACATGAAGCCTAAGATCTCACCTCCTCCTCTCTGGCAAAAGAAGAATTAGATAATGAGAGGTGTTCTGGTTTTTGGAGAAAGTTAACCAGTGTTGGGATGCTTGCACGTTAGAGCTAACTGCCTGTGCTCTGAGTCAGAACTGAAATTTTGAGTTGTAAAGAAGAACTAATATTTGATCCTCTCCTGTGTGCCAGGCATAGTGCTAGCCACTTCATAGCTTTTTGGCTATTCTTCTCCATCTCCTTTCTGCCGGTTGCTCAAATACCTTGGAGTCATCCTTGGCTCCTTTCTGTCATGCCGCATGTCCAGTCCCTCAGCAGATCCTGAACCTGAGCATATCCTTCCCGCGGCCACCTTCTAGTCCTCATTCATCTTTGGTCCGGTTTTTATTGTAGTACACTTCTCCTTCCATCCATGCTTCCTATACTAACATTGAACCTCAGTGTAACAACTAGAGTGATCCTGTCAAAACATAACTCAGATTTGGTCACTCCTGGCCCAAGCCCTCCAGAGGCTTCCCGTTTCACTCCACGTAAAAAATTCCAGCTTGTGCAGCCTCACGAGGCCCACGAGGTCAGCCTCCTGCAGGCCTTTTCTGACCTGGTGCCTCACTGTTGCCTCACTGTCTCACCACCCTCCAACCCTCACCAGCTCCTGCCACA
This sequence comes from Rhinopithecus bieti, assembly GCF_001698545.2. NCBI lineage: Eukaryota > Metazoa > Chordata > Mammalia > Primates > Cercopithecidae > Rhinopithecus > Rhinopithecus bieti. Next base: position 3,023,298 of record NW_016808946.1, read on the forward strand.
CTGTTCTCCTCGACGCTTCTTAACCCTCTGCCTTCAAACTTCCATTCCAGGGTCTCTGCACTCAGGATTCTCTTTCTGGAATGTTGCACAGCCACATGGTTTTCATATACATTTTCTTTATCCAAATGTCACTTTCCCAGGGAGGTCCTTCCTGATGTCCCCTTCCCCATCTAAAATTGCAGCGCCCTCCATCTTTACGTCTTTTGCTCCCCTCTTGTTTTTTTACTTAACATTTGTTACCGCCTTTATTTTACTTCTTTATACTATTTATTGTCTGTACAGCTATGAGTACAACTGAAATGTAACCTATGAATTTTCATACAACATACGAGTTTTGGAGAGACACACTCAGTCCATAGTGGATGTAAATCTCATGAGGGCTGAAAGTTTTGTCTGTTTTGTTCACTGCTACATCCCCAGCCTCTAGAACAGTACCTGGCAAATAGTGCTAAGTAAGTTTTTAATAGCAGGGAAGAAAGGGAAGAAGGAGGGAACAGACAGACCCTTGGAGTTAGACATTATCTCAATTTACAGATGAAGACACTGAGGCTCTGAGAAGTTTCCCAAGATCATGCAACCAATAAGTGAAGCCACCTTGGGGTCACACATTTGAACCCTAATGTGTGACCGCAAAACTTTTCTGATTTCTACTTTACTGTGCTATTTTCCTATGGATGCCTCACCCTCATTTATATCTGCAGCGAATATTGGCTCTATGAATTTGTATGCACATGTGTAGTGATATGAACACATTAAAATGCTTTAAAGAGAATACTGTATCAGAATCTCTTAGCTCTCTAGATGCTGCCTGTTGGATACTCCACTAAGCTTTCTACGTGCAGCCCAAGAACAAGTGATGCCTGGGCTCCTCTGAGAGAGAGGTGCTGAGAAATCTGTAAGCAACCATCACAAAATATGTTTACCATGTTTCCAGTTACATCCAGGCTTTTCAGTATTGAGGGACATCTTTTTGTGTTTTGATTCCTGGCATATTTACTATCAGTATATGCTTTTGGGGTTTTCAGTGAATGAAAAATAAGAGGTGGTGGCAGCAATAAGTGTAGAACATTCTTAAAAGATATGACTGGCCAGGTGCAGTGGCTCATGCCTGTAATCCCAGCACGTTGAGAGGCAGAGGCGGGCGGATCACAAGGTCAGGAGATCAAGACCATCCTGGCTAACAGGGTGAAACCCCATCTCTACTAAAAATACAAAAAAATTAGCCGGGCGTGGTGGCGGGCACCTGTAGCTCCCAGCTACTCGGGAGGCTGAGACAGGAGAATGGCGTGAACCCGGGAGGCGGAGCTTGCAGTGAGCCAAGATCGCTCCACTGCACTCCAGCCTGGGTGACAGAGCGAGACTCCATCTCAAAAAAAAAAAAAAACAAAAGATATGGCTGTAGAAGGAAGAACATGGCTGGAACAGCAGCTTGAATAGGAGGGAAAGCTAAAGGAAGGCATTTTTAAGGTTGTGTAGGTTAAGAGGAAGAGGCTGCAAAAATTGAAGAAATGAGAAAAGAGACGATTGACAGAGAAGCAGTAATATGCAGGACAGGATCTTACAAGAGCACAGAAGAAGGGTTTGAATTCTTGAAAGAGTCTGTCTATTTATGCAATTTAAAGTGAAGGGAGGAGGCCAGGCACAGTGGCTCACACCTGTAATCCCAGCACTTTGGGGGACTGAGGTGGGTGGATCACTTGAGGCCTGGAGTTGGAGCCCAGCCTGGTCGACATGGCAAAACCTCATCTCTACTAAAAAAAATTAGCTGGACGTGGTGGTGGATGCCTGTAATCCCAGCTACTTGCGAGGCTGATGCATGACAATTGCCTGAGTCTGGGAGGCAGAGGTTGCAGTGAGCTGAGATTGTGCCACTGCACTCCAGCCTGGGTGACAGAGTGAGACTCTGCCTCAAAAAAATAAAAAATAATAAAATTTAAAAATAAAATAAAGGGAGGAAAAGATTTTTTTTTTTTTCGTTTGAGACGGAGTTTCACTCTTGTCACTCAGGGTGGAGTGCAATGGTGCGATCTCGGCTCGCTGCAACCTCTGCCTCCTGGGTTCAAGCAACTCTCCTGCCTCAGCCTCCCAAGTAGCTGGGACTACAGGTGTGCGCTACCATGCCTGGCTAACTTTTGTAATTATAGTAGAGACGGGGTTTTACCGTGTTGACCAGGCTGGTCTCAAACTCCTGAACTCAGGTGATCCGCCCATCTCAGCCTCCCAAAGTGCTGGGATTACAGGCGTGAGCAACCGTGCCCAGCCAAGATTTTTCTTAGTAAAGTAAATAGAATCTGTCATTTGTATGAAATGGGGACGGAGTTAAAAAGGAATACAAAGCAAATCTCTATTGCACTCGAACCATGTTTCAGGCACTGCCCGGGGCGGGGGGCAGGGTACAAAGATGACCGGGTGGCTTCCTGTCATTAGAGCATGGACGCCAGCTTTTCAGCATTGCATGCAGCAGCCCAACCAGCCTCGTGAATAAAAGAGATGTGAACAAACGGTCACACAGCACTCAGATACCCACACTCAGAAAGCCACACGCAGAGCAGCACAGTAGAAGCAGTGGGTTTGTGTGCACGGACAGGCATTCCTAAGGACCAGATCGAAGTTGAGAAATCACAGATTTGAAGGATTCCTGCTCTTTGCAGGAATGGTAAGAATAGTAGCTGATGTTGGCACGACTCTGTAATGAACTCTCCCCCCACTTTCCTGCTAGATATTTCCATCTGGAGTCGCAAAGGTCTTCTTCAATCCAAACCAATACCTTTCATCGCTTGTTTTCTATTTAAGCGATAACAGTCATTTGCAAGATATCATTGGTCATCTAAAGTCTATGTGGAAGGAATTAACTGAAGTTCATTACTTGATCAGAGAGTATTTTTTGGTCCCATCTTTATTTTGCTTCTTTTTCTTTTTTTCTTGCCTCCCAGGCAATGCATAGTCCTTATACCACTTTACTTCCATTTACCTTCTCCTGTCTTTTTTGCTGTTATTGTCATGTATTTTAGTTCTACTTACATTATGCTTAACCCTCACAAAACTTTTTCTTTGGCTTAAGTAATTGATATCCATTTAGATCTCTACACATATTTATCCTGTGTCTTTTATTCTTTTCTTTGCCTACACATGCCTCCATCCGGGCCCTTTTCCTTCTGCTAAAGAACTTCCTTTTGTGGCTCTTACGGCAATGAATTATCTCAGATTTTTTTTTTTTTTTTTTTTTTTTTTGAGACAGTCTTGCTCTGTTGTCCAGGCTGGAGTACAATGGCATAATCTCGGTTCGTTGCAACCTCCACCTCCTGGATTCAAATGATTCTCCCGCCTCAGCCCCCTGAGTAGCTGGGATCATAGGCATCCGCCATCATGCCAGGCTAACTTTTGTATTTTTTTAGAGACGGGGTTTCACCATGTTGGCCAGGCTGGTCTTGAACTCCTGACCTCAGGTGATCCGCCTGCCCATCCCAAAGTGCTGGTTTTACAGGCGTGAGCCACTGTGCCCAGCTTCAGAAAACATCTTTCTCTCACATATATATATATATATATATA
>NW_016808946.1:3026888-3043445 GCF_001698545.2 Rhinopithecus bieti
CCTCAGCCTCCCGAGTAGCTGGGACTACAGGCGCCCGCCACCTCGCCCGGCTAGTTTTTTGTATTTTTTAGTAGAGACGGGGTTTCACCAGGTTAGCCAGGATGGTCTCGATCTCCTGACCTCGTGATCCACCCGTCTCAGCCTCCCAAAGTGCTGGGATTACAGGCTTGAGCCACCGCGCCCGGCCTGCTCACCTATATTTTTTAAAGATATTTTTACTCTGTTTATTCTTTCAGTCTTTTATGATATCCATTCCTCTTGAAACAGCATTCAGTATTGTCTTTTGTCCTTCAAAGATAATGTGTCCTTTTTTTTCTTTGACAACTTTTAAGATTTACTCTTTGTTTTTAGTTTCTATTAATAATATGCCTCGATATGATTCTCAGGCTTGGGATTTGTAGAATTTCTTGAATTTGTAGTGAAGCCTTTGGACAATTTTGGGAAACTCTTGGCCAGCGTCACTTTAAATATTGTTTCTGCCCCCTTTTTCTTTCTTTCGTTTCCTTCTGTGATTCCACTTATGCAGAATTTGGACCTTTTTACTGTGTCACTTATGCCTCTCATGCTCTTTTCTGTATTTTCACTCCCTTGGTTTTTCTTCATGTTTCATCTGGATATTTTTTACTGCCTCATTTTCTAGTTTGCTAATCCTGTCGACTCTGCTGTTTCTCCATTTACTAAAATCTTAATGTTAGTTTTCTGGTAAAACTCTTCATCTTATTTTTCTTCTGAAGATAGTAATCATACTATACCAGTGATTAATCTTGTCTTTTTTTTCTTATTAGTCCTGTTTTCTTACATATCTGGAAATTTTAATTGAATGCCTGACATTGTACAAGAAAGATTTTAGAGGTTCTGGTCAACATTATTTTTCTCCAGAGAGGAGTTAAACTTCTTTCCTTCTACTTCAGGTACCCAGTTTTTAAATTTTCCCCGATACATACCTCCCCTGCATTTTTAACCTTTTATTTGCAGCAGGAGTTCCCAGAGGGACTTGTGTTTTCGAAAGGATCAAAGCCTGATGCCTAAAGGGAAGAGTCTGGAGGAAGGATTCTTTTTCTTGGGATGGACAGTAGAAAGATGAGGGTGGAGACAGTGTGTGTGAGGTAGAAAGTGATCAGCTTCAGCCCCTGGAATCACAGCAGAGTGACTCTTCAGAACTGAGTCCTGAAGAATCCATTCTGTTTAAGCAGGAAAGTCGGTGAATCTTTTTTATAAACAAGGGTTAATTAGTTCTCTTCTAAGTAAAACGTACATTGAACCAGATCTCTCATTTTCCTATCTTTCTAGTGACTGAAGGTTTTCTCTTAAAAGCAACAAAAGGCATCAGGATAGGCTGTGTTAGCCACCTTTGGAAAGGGCAGATGTTGAGTTAAGTGGATTCTGTTCTCTTCCATAGTCCAGGACTTTTCAGACCTGAAATCAGTTAACCTGGAGATGACTAATTCAGGCTCAAGACACCAGATCTGCTGGAAGTAGACGGGTGTGAATTTTTCATGTCCTTTCCCAGGTCACCCTTTGCGGATTGAGAGATAGCAAAGGTTGGAATGCTGACTGAAAGGCCACTGAAGAACCCAGGGGACATCCTAGGCAAATCCTAGGCAAAGACCAGAGGCTTCTGAGGAACTGTTGGGAAGTAGCTAAGCTGCAAGTTTATTTCTATTTTAGCCCATCTGAAAGGTGGGAACATTTGAGTTCATTTTTGAAAGAACCTTCTTTTGACCTCTCATTTGAGCCTGGGATCAAGCCAGTTTTCTAAAGAAATGAGACAGGACTTAATTTAAGTACCTTAGATTTGAACTACGTCCCATTCCCATTCTACCTCCTCCGCAAAAGACAGGTTCAACTCTTTGTTCTCCCAGATGCTCAAGACCAGTTCCCAGTTGGTGGTCTTACCCAGATACATCACACTTGTGTATAAATAACTTCCCTGGGCATTGCTAGAAGTGAAGTATCAGCTTTGCATGTGTAGCTTTCCCAAAGTACAGGTCTGTCTTACCCACCACCATAAAAAGTTAGTTGTTAGAAGCAATAGCTTCGTTTCCACTGTGAATGGTGTATTACTCTTAGATGGGTCAGGGGTATTTTGAATACCAGAAGATTGGCAAAGATCAGCCGGGCGCGGTGGCTCACACCTGTAATCCCAGCACTTTGGGAGGCCAAGGTGGGCAGATCACGAGGTCAGGAGTTTGAGACCAGCCTGGCCAGCATGGTGAAACCCCGTCTCTACTAAAAATACAAAAATTAGCTGGGCATGGTGGCGTGTGCCTGTAATCCCAGTCACTCAGGAGGCTGAGGCAGGAGAATTGCTTGACCCCAGGAAGCGGAGGTTGCCGTGAGCCGAGATCATGCTACTGCACTCCAGCCTGGGCGACAGATCAAGACTCCCTCTCAAAAAAGAAGAAGAAAAAAAAAAAAGATGAAGAATGGTAAAGATCAAGAGGAATGAAGACTGAACCAGATGAACTTTTGAAATCTTCTTTTTTTACCCTAGTAGCATGGTTGGTTTTGCCTGCTCTCTCTCTATAGTCCTCTTTTGCTTTCACCCTCCTGCCGCCACATCCCCCTATATTTGTGTCTCCATATATGTCCATTACTGGTACATGAAACAGGCCTTTCCAGAGCAGTAGCTTCTTTTGGAGTTAGTTTGCTTGACCAGACCAGCCCTAACTAAGCAAATGTTTTAGCTTTGGTGCTCTACCTCCTTCAGGAAATCATTCTCCTATAAGAAGCGGGGATAGAAGAGGAGACCTCTCCTCCATAGGCAGCACCTCTTGAAATCACTGGTCCCAGTCTCCACCCCAGTCTGGCCTCCATCTTTCTTCCTAGTGTAAATGGTACACACTAGTAATGTAAGCTGGTGTGGTGTGATGTGATCCATGTAATGGACATGTACCAAGCCTCCTATTTCTTTGGGACCTGTTTCAGATTGTGAGAGTAGTAGCTTCGGGAAAAGAAGTGGATTCTAGGCCACGTGGCCTCCGGAAAGGTCTGGGTGATGGAAGTGGGCCAGGTGTCTGAGTTAGGGATATGGATCAAGAAAGAACACTGGAGCCTGACTCCTCTTTCTTGTCCAGATATTTACATGTAATTTTTCAGAAATTTTTTAATACACTTTTGTCAGCTGCCTTCCTTTGTCAGTTCTGCTACTTGGGAGAGAAAAGAGATATGCACGATGTCTCTGTATAATTTTCACTGGCATTTAGGAAGGAATTTTTCTATGAAGACAATAGCAAAAGTCATGGTTGGGTTACCTCTCTAGGTTACCCAGTATCACACATAGATACTTAGCAGACTTTTGCTGGAAGTGCTCATGGTCTTTCCAGCTTTATCTGTGAAATGAGCATATTAATACTACCTCACAGGATTGTTGTGAGGATTAAGCTAGTTAAATATTTCATTGATGGGAGGCCCCAAAGACAGTGGCTGGCGCATGGCTAACATTGTTGGCTGAAGCTTATGATTCCAGAAGTTCAACTGTGGTCTTCAGTACTTGGAAGTTTGCCCTTACCTACTCTGCTACACACTCATCTAAAACTTAATTTATTTAACGAAATAGTTGGGAACGGATTTCTTTCTAAAAACCTCAAAAAATTTATTCCAAACCCTTAAAACCTATTTTACTTTTGCCACAAGAAGCTTAGCTTATACTGGTGCCCAGCATCTATGATTATTCTCTCTGATGTCACCAGCCTCCTTTCTTCTAAGCCTTTGGCATTAAAGTGAATCTATTTATTCATTTGAAATAAATACAAAGTACTTTGTAAGAATGGAGTTCTGGTGACTAGGAAGGAGATGATCTTGAGCTTCTTTTCTGTTGAGGAAGGTTCGGTTTCGTGTCTAAAGTTCTGTATTTTGTGATTTTAATTGACGTGTTTATGCTTTCCTTTGTTCCAGAATGGGCATGAGGTGATTTCCATAGTTTAGGATGAGACATGCAAGATTCAGTGAGGGTGAAAGAGGAGGGAGCCGGAGAGCACTCATTGGAAGAAAGGATAGGATTTCCAGTAATAAACCTTTGATTTTTTTTTTTTTCCAAGTGCTTTCATAACCAAGGTCTCCATGGGTAACTCCATGGGTGGTGGTCTCCCTGTTTTGTAGATGAAGACACTGATCCTAAAGAGAGTGTGTCTTTTGCTCATGTTCACCCAGCTGATACTAATGACAGAGTTGGCATCAGGACTCTGTTTTTGAAAGCCTGTGTGCTTTCTTGGAGTTGAAATAAGTTATCTGCCAAATCAGGCCTTATGGTGTGACCACCATACAGGGCATTTTTTCCCTGCGTTATAATCTATCTCCTGGTTCGGTACTGAGGCACAAGCTATTTATGCATATTGAAAAACCTTGTAAGGATGGCAAAATGGGAGCGCTCATGGGGTGGGAAGGCATATTTCCCGTGGCTAGTACTAACTGTGTGGAAACCTATCTTCAGGCTTCCCTCTGCACGCTTCAGCGTTTTCAGCAGTGGACAAGTAGGGGCCTGGCATTTTCAACATGAGCATGCACCCCTTTCTGCCAAAAAGTCCTGCACTGGGTCCCAGCTGATGAAGAGCTGAAAGGCAGGACACAATTCTGTCCACAGCTGGACTTCAGGATTCATCCTTCCTTCATAATTCTTTATAATCAATGTAGAAAAATCATAGGGAAAATAGGATTTGACTAAACCCCAACTTCTCTATGTTGAAGATCAATTGTCTTGATTCTACCTGTGTACATCCTGCTTATTTCTGCGCTTTTTACTTTATACTATACTCCACCAATCCTTTTAAAGGAAAAAGCAAAATCCTATTATGGGAATGCTTCAAACCACTCTGAGCTTCCAGATTAATCTGAAACAGCATCTGAGTTCATAACTGGGTCAGAGTTGCAGAATAGCAAGAGAAAACTTGCCAGTTCAGCAGGCGTGTGTCTTGGGTTAGTTAAGACAGCAGGACGGTCCTGAGGCCTGACTTGCTCGCATGTGTTTCAACCTTGTGTGCAGAGATAATTCTGGGTGGCTTTAGATAACTTTGTTTCTTAACTGAAAAAGGAGTGTCTGTTGCCTGAGGAGTGTTTATCCGTGAAATAGTAACATGGTGTGCAGCTTAGGGTAGGAGGCTTTTAGATCTCCAGAGACCAGGAAAAAAAAAAAAAAGCAAGGTCGTTGGCTTAGGCATATTCCTAGAATTAGAATGTCAGTCCCAATTTTAAAATGCCTCTATTGTTTCTATTCGGGGTCCCCTTTCTGGATTCCTCTTTTCTCTTTGCCTTAAGGGCTATACATAATCCATAACCAAGCAGGACTGAAAACAAACGCACTCGTAGTGGATAGAAATCTGGAATCCAGAAATGCTTCCTTCTTGCCAAACCTCAACTTGTTCCGTGCCTTTTTTTTTTTTTTTTTTTTTTGTTTAATGCCTCTTCCCAGCCTCCCCAACCCTTCGTGATTTGGCTGAGTGAGGACTAGCTGTTTGGTTTGCCTTTTATCAACAATAGATATTCACTGCTTTTCAGGTCACATTTTCCTTTAACTCTTCTCTGTTTACGAGTATCACGAAAGGATTTTTCAACATCAGGACAAAACTCACACTCAGAATACTTTTTAACTGTGGGTGTTTGAACGATGTCAAACAGAAGTCAGTGGTGAAGACTTTCATTTTGAAGTGACTTAGGTCTTACACGACTCAAAGGTGGTTTTCCTAGTAGTATATCAGCAGAGTTAAAAATGACTCTGAAGTTGAAAGTCCCACACTACTTCTAAGAAACTTGTAAAAAATGTTGGCCAAATGCTACACCAAACATTTTGCATTAATTATCCTCTTAACTCTTCAAAACAGTCATTTGCAGGCCAGTCTTTGTGGCTCACGCTTGTAATCCTAGCACCTTGGGGGGCCGAGGCAGGCAGATCACCTGAAGCCAGGAGTTCAAGACCAGCCTGGCCAACATGGTGAGACCCTGTCTCTACTAAAAATACAAAAATTAGCCAGGCATGGTTACGCACAACTGTAATCCCAGCTACGGGAGGCTGAGGCAGGAGAATCGCTTGAACCCAGGAGGTGGAGGTTACAGTAAGCTGTGATCACACCCACTCCAGCCTGAGTAACACAGTGAGACTCTGCCAGCAAAAAAAAAAAAAAAAAAAAGAAAAAAAGAGCAATCCCTTACTGTGGGTTTAGCAGATAGATAAACTGAGGTTCAGAGAAATTAAGCCTCTTCCACCAGCGTGAGTATTTGGTAACTGTCAGGGTAAGATTTGATTCCTTTGCTCCTGTTTGACTACATCATGGCAGCCCCCACAAAGTTCATGGCAGCCTTACTTAGAGGCACAGTAGATAGTTGAGTTTTCCAAATTTATGGGTTCAAACATAGCTTATTGCAGACAATGCTGATTAGAATTAGAGCTGTGCTGGTAGCTGAGGTTTGCAGCTGTACAACCTTGTGTAGTCTCTAACTTATGGTGATTTAACTTAACACGTTTTTAACTTGACGATGACACAAAAGCTATGTGCATTCAGTAGAAACTGTACTTCAGATTTTGAGTTTTGATCTTCCTGGGCTGCTGACATGTGATCCGATTCTCTCAGTGCTGGGCAGCAGCAGCCGCAGCTCCTAGTTAGCCATGCGATCATGAAGAGGGAACAAATACTCTACAGTGGGCCCTGCTGCCAGATGACTTTGCCCAGCTGTCAGCTAATGTAAGTGTTCTGGGCATGTTTAGATGTGTTAGCTGTGTGAAATTCATTTTTACTTACAGCCTTTCAACTTAAAAATGGGCTTACCCGGATGTAATCCCATCATAAGTCAAGGAGCATCTGTACTTGGAAGAATATAAAACTTCTCCATCACGCTACAGAGTCCTGCCACTTCTCTCTCTTTTCCTGTTGTATTTGGTTACCATCTTCCCTGGTGACAAGGAAGATACTGCCACCAGCAATTACTCAGTGAGGCAAAGATATTAAAGAGGAAATTTCCATTAGGTAAATAACTGTGAAAGAAGAACCCAAGAGAAGGGAGAGAAATTCAAGCCCCAGCTCCTGTTACACTGGCCAAATACCTTTGGCACCCCATGCTTGCTGAAGATCATAAAAGGGTCAGGAAAACTGATAGGACAGAACAGAGGAACACAGTGTGAATTTTTCCCCTTGCCCCATTCCAGTGTCTACTTGAATTTCAGTTTTATAAAATCAACCCTTCAGAGCCAGGCCCAAAACCCAGGCTAATTTGCAGTGTCTCCATTTGTGTAGACAATGAGATTATTTTGGGAAGGGGGGTGTTGACAGAGTGTGTGTTAGCTATTCAGTGGAACTGGCATCTTGAAGTACTGCTGAGATTTTTACCCCCTTGCTGAAAATATTGCTTTATAGAAGTTAATGACTTTGGACTGTGGCCAGAATTCACAAGTGTGGCATGTGTTGAAGTAACAGAAAGGGGAAAATCATTGTCTTTGTGAGTGTCACAGCAGATTTTCTGAAGGACATTTTGTTCCTTGGAACCTTCCATTTTAGCTAGAACAACATGCACTTGAAGCCTTAAGTATTTTGTGGACTTGAGATTGCTACAAAATGAGGTAGGCAGACTTAAGTCTCTGCAAATGCTCCTTCTGGTGTTAAGGTATTATAACCAAAGAGTTACAAATTGTCTGCGCATTACCTTCCAGTTGCTAGTCGCTTTCCCAGTTTAGAAGCCTAGCACACGCTGGGGCTGTTATGCCCTGCTGCAGGTAGCTTCTGCTTTGCTAGGGGGGATATGCCTTGCCACATGCTTTACGTGCACACTATCCCTGAATCCTCAAGACAGCCCTGCAGAATCCGATTATTCCCATTTTGCATATGAAGAAGTCGAAGTTTAGATAACATAATACTGTTTTTATTGAATGACTCATATGTATCAGGCTCTGTGCTATGTGCCTTACATGTATTGCCTAATCCTTACAGCATCTTTGTAGGGAATATTTGTATCCCCATTTTGAAAAGGAGGGAAACAGAGGCCTGCAAAGTTTCCTTGTCTGTGATCTCATAGCTGTTGGGTGTCACAGTCAGAATTCAAACTCAGGTGTGATTATCTTTCTATTACGTCACATCCATACTTCCCTACTGAGGTCTTGAAGGCAAGAGACAGAAAGCACTTCTGATTTCTGATTCTCTGTCTCTAGCCTGCCACACGGGTAGGGCTTCCACACATGTTGGATTGCTTGGTTGACTGGATGTGTAGTGGATTTGTACTTGCTCACATCGGGACTCATTTCTCCTTCGTCTGAATAATCTGGACCTCCACCTCCAGGCTTTACTTGTCACAAGACAGTGTGAGGATGGGATCGTGAAAGATGACCTGGGCCAGTCACTCCCTACATGATGGTGTAACTCTTTGGGTATCTCTGCTCTGTTTTGATGACCATCTTCAAAGTCAAGGACCTGGGTAAAAAAGTGCTTCCAAGCTTCAGAGAACACCAAGGCCAGAGGACACCCATGATGAGCACCACTGGAATTCCCTCCCTCCACAGCCTGTGTGTTTTCTGCTGTCTTTGAGGGAGAAAGAACAGCTGGGCAGGACTTACCTTCCCACTGAGGTGGGGAATGAGGTAGAATTAAGGCTGTCTAACTAAATTCCTCCATAGTAAAAGGAGGCCACATGCTTTTTGGTAGTCTGGATTCAATACTCAGAGTGCAGTGAACTGGCCCAGGGCCCTGCCTTTACCACTGTATCCATCATCTTGCTTTGACTTTGGTTTAGTTTCTGGAAAATGTCCTTCCCAGTCAAACCTGATTAACTACTCATCAATACAGGTTTGGTTGGATCATAGATTTTAACATCTACTCAAGTTTTCTGAGTTCTCAAACCTGTATTTCTAGGGGTGAGTGAAGACTTTTGTAATGGTTGACTGTTAACAAGTGACAAAGGACAAGTCCGGTTGGCTTGCACAAGCAATTTTTTATGGACAGAGAAACAGGAATTCAGAGAAAAGTCCTACAGTAAGTTGAGATAGGTGTAGGTACCTTTCCATGGCAAAGGTCTTCACCTTACGGAAGAATCCAGCATTAGAGGGAAGAGTGATCTCTTACGTCATCTCATCCCATCCTCCTTGGGTCAGTACATTGTCTTTGTACAGAGAACACCCAGGACCCAGTCAGTGCCGGGGAGCTGAGGCTGCCACAGCAGACTTAGTTGGAAATTAAGCTTTTGGCATAGGCTCACTCATCAACTTTGGATATTAAACTCGTTTAATTGATGGGAGTAGAAGAAGAGGGAGTGATATTGGGCGTTCTGCCTAGATTATTCTCCCATATTCTCTTGGCGGGGAAAGTATTATGGGATTTTAACTTCCTCCTAGTTAGCTGCCAGCAATAGGTAAAAAGCACTTTACCCAACCTCTCTTCTAAGGAAGTCTCTTCTCAAAGAATGTAAGAGCTTGAGAGAAACAGGAAAGACCTGAATAAGACCCTGAAATGGCTGCATTGCTCCTGAGTCTCTTCAGGTGGAGATCTGTCCCCTGGAGACACACAGGACATGGACACACGTCACATAACTGTGGTTCTCAAAGCATCTGGGGCACCAGAGAGACGTTTTTGTCCAGAACCTGAAGAATGCTGGGTGCCTACATAATTCTAAACATAGCAGGGACTCTTATTGATTCTTTCCAAAACAAAGGTCACATTTCCTCTCTGTAGTTTGTGTCCTGGGTTCCTGCTGACTGTTTTGTGTATACGATTGTTACCTTCTCAAAGAGACTGTCAGTTCTTGAGGGCAGGGTTCAAGGCTGCTGTTTGTGTCTTCAGCAGTACCTAAATCTGTCCTGGGCCCAGAGAAAGTGCTTAGTAAAGACATTCTACCTTGGGTCGTAGGTCACACAGTGCCAGAGCTGGAAAGGATTTTGGAAATCAGAGTCCAGCACTCTAATGTTATAAATGGTACCACTCCAAAAACTTGCTTGGGAGGCTGGTGTTTATCTGCTGGAAGGAGAGGATCTTATTACATTAAACTGTAGTGCAAATGACCATAATTCTAAAGCTTCGACAGGCTTCCCTCAAACAGTGCAGCATGTTCCTCCTTGGACTAGTAGCAGAGTAATAAGAATAGTAAGAATGCTAACTAGATACCAGGCCCCCGAGCCGTTGTCACGAATGCTTCCAGCTACATGACAAAGTGGGTACTCTCGCTCTTCTCTGGATGCAGAGGAGGCTCAGAGGTAGGCCACCTCGCTCAGGGTCATGTAGTTACCAGAATGGTCGAGGGAGGACTGGAACCGGGTTTGGTCAGATGCCCCAGCTTGTGGCCCTTCTCCTGTACTGTGGTAACTCTTGGATGGGGTCTCTGACTGAAGCCACTCCTTAGTGATTCACGGTGCCAGCAGCATCATGTGGTGTTTCCAGTTGTCCTAAAGGAAGTTATTAATTTTCATTAACTTTAATTCTCTCATTAGACAGGCAGTGATGTGGAAGGCAAGGCAGAAGGCAAACAAATAATAATAGGGGTTACATCTCCGGAAAGGTCAGGAATCACTGCTCTAGGTTGTAAAATATTTGGCCTGAGTAAAGGCATGAGTCTTCCCATAGCTTTTTCCAGGAACCATCACTTGACATGGAATTATTGCTGTGTTCACTAGTCCCTCTTCTGTGCCCAGAACTCACATGTCACTTGTGTCAAGAATCCTCATGACTGAGGTTTCCAAGGCAGATCTGATCTGTGTAACACGCATCCCAACCCCCTTGCCAAAGGAGAAGGAAACAGGCCCCCGGATGGCCACCCAGTTCCTGGGCCTTCCAGGCAGGCAGCTTGCCTCGAGGCTTTCCCCTGAGCCTTGTATCTAAGGAACATTCCTGTGAGTTTTCTAAGAGGTTAGTCCTGGGTCATTGGCACTTAAACCACTTGTTTTGGTAGATCCTTCCTGAGAAGGTTAATTATATATTTGATATCCTTTTCTTTTTATGCCTGAATGATGAGGATAAGTACTCTGTGGTTTATTAACTGTCACTTTAAACCTTTTCAGATTGTCTTGTGACAAAACAGAGTTTTATGTCCTTTTTATCCCAGCTTTGATGGATGAGACAGCTTTTCTGGTTAAAGTATGCCAGGGTAAATAAAATCTCTGAATTGTGGAGAGGGTGGGTTTGCATTTGAAATCATGAGTTCAAGTCTGCCACCTCCTATGAAAGGTGACCTAACCTGTTAATCTTTCCATCGATTTCATTTTTGGCTTTTGACAAATGGAGCTTGGCACCTCGTAGGTACTCAGTAATTATTGAATAAATGAAAGACAGCATTACTGGAGGGAGTTTGATGTCTCCAAATATTTGATACCAAACCCTAAAGCAACTGACACATTTCCTGTTTTGAATTCCACTGATTCTTAGAGCAAAGAGCCTATGTTCTTACCATGATACAGTCCCGAAGCTCACTTCTCCTCCCTCAAGACTATTTTGTTATACCTCTCATTTTTTCAGTAAATTTGGAGTAGTATTCTGGAAAGTGAATGTCATTAAAGATTTTTAGTAGTTGCTTTGCAAAGCCTAGTGTCCTCCATTGTATGCATCCCACAATTTGTGTGTGCTCAGTCATTTTGAGAACCACTCACCTGGGGCAGAGAGTATAGGTAACTGCATTTAAAATATTTAAATTTATATATATTTAAATTATTGGCCAGGCACAGTGGCTCACACCTGTAATCCCAGAACTTTGGGAGGCCTGGGTGGGCAGATCACTTGAGGTCAGGAGTTCGAGAGTAGCCTGACCAACATGGTGAAACCCTACTTCTACTAAAAGTACAAAAATTAGCCAGGTGTGGTGGTACGCACCTGTAATCTCAGCTAGTTGGGAGCCTGAGGCAGGCGAATCACTTGAGCCTGGGAGGCGGAGGTTGCAGTGAGATGAGATCACACCACTGCAGACCAACATGGGCGTATCTAAAATGTATTTAAATTTATTTAAAGTAATTCAAATAGTAAAAATAGTGCTAAGACTTGAAAACTCTTCTCCTGTTTTTAACTCATTCTAGTTTGCTGGAACATTATCAGATGGCTTAGGGAAGACGATGGACAATCGGCATCAGTCAGAGCGGGAGTACATCAGGTACCACGCAGCTACAAGTGGTGAACACCTTGTAGCCGGCATCCATGGCCTGGCTCATGGTAAGTCGCAGGTGACATCAGGCTCTGCTGCTGCAGGTCCTCAGAGGCGCCTTTGTACCAATCTGATTGCAGCTATAAAAAAAGAGAGCTGGGCTGGACGTGATGGCTCAAGCTTTTAATCCCAGCATTTTGGGAGGCCGAGGAGAGCGGATCGTGAGGTCAGGAGTTTAAGACCAGCCTGGCCAACACAGTGAATCCCCGCCTCTACTAAAAATACAAAAATTAGGCCAGGCTCGGTGTCTCACACGTGTAATCCCAGCACTTTGGGAGGTTGAGACGGGTGGATCATTTGAGGTAAAGAGTTTGAGACCAGCTTGGCCAACATGACGAAACCCCATCTCTACTAGAAATACAAAAATTAGACAGGTGTGGTGGTACACGCCTGTAATCCCAGCTATTCAGGAGGCTGAGGCAGGAGAATTGCTTGAACCCTGGAGGTGGAGGTTGCAATGAGCCGAGATCATGCCACTGCACTCCTGGTGACAGAGCAAGACTCCATTTCAAAAAAAAAAAAAAAAAAAAAAAAAAAAAAAGAAAGAAAGCTGACAACAGAGGAAATCCTGTGTTGGTGTGCCTTCCAAGCTCTCTTTATCCTCCTTGCAGTTGAAATATGACAGCCTATGAGAACTCCTCATTCGTTTTCTGAATGTTGTGCACATTGCAATTCCTTTTGTTCTCTGGCTTCTGTTCCCAAAGTATCATAAGGTGTAATCAACTAGACCTGTTCTTAGAATTGTAGCTGCTGCTTCTCTTCTTACAATTGTAACCTCTGCCTTCTTAGTGGTCATTCCTTCCAAAGAAATTGAAATGGGGAATTGGCGGCCAGGTTTGTAGCCTCGGTGTTTTTTAGTTTTGCATAAATGTGCATTCACTAAAATTATAAATTTATCTGCCTAAGAGATGTTGTTGATGGCGTGAATGCATTTGGTCTCTGACTTTGAATTCTGACTTTTAATGCTTTAATTCTGAGTCATTTGCCTTTTGTTGCATTTTTGTTAACAATTTCTTAGTACAGCATCCAAGGCCCTTGGAACTATAAATCCAGTCAATTTTTCCGACCACCGTCCCTCAGCCATGCTGCACTTTGGCCACACAGAGCTATGTACTGCTTCCCAGGTGTGCCTCCAAGTCCTTGCTCATGCATGGTCCTGCTCTCCCTCCTCTGCCTCACTTCCTTGTCTATCAAAATACTACTCAACCTGTAAGTCCCAACTCAAATACATTTTCCCAGCTCGATTAGTCCCTGTTAGAGTTCATGACAGAGCACAGTCTGGGCTGTGTATGTTACCAACTGTGTACATCGAGGTCTCTGATAGATTGAGAATGTGAGGAGGGGAGAAAGACCACTCTGTATTCACCTTTATCCTTGCATACCTCACATGACACCTGGCACGTAGCTCATGCATAGTAAGGCTTAGTAAATTAAACTCTTTGTACCAGATCCTTAGGAACCATCCAAAACTATCAGAGTCATATCAAGACTGATCAGTATTAATTATCTGCATTTGGAAGAAGAGGAAGGAATATAGACAGTAAAAAATTATATATTTGTGCTTAGGACACGTTTAGAATAGAGTTTTTGTTTATCAGCTTTCCTAATGGAGAGATTTGGATCAAAATGCCTTTGCTTTTCCTAAGGCTGCCCAACCGTAAAGGGAGCTGTCCCTAAGGAGACATCAGGCCAGAAGTGAAATTTGGCTGAAAGTAACTTGTTTATGAATTTTAAAAGTTGAGTGTTGGGCAATCATTTGGGGTTAAGGTTTAATCATTCTTTCTAGTAATGACAGTACATTGGACTTTTCGAAGACTTTTAAAATGAATATGAAATGCTTTGTTATGTATGGTGGCCTTTATCTGGCCAGCGTCCTTGCGGTGTGGAGAGAGCATGACTGTCCTCCCTTTCTGGATGAACACACAAATGTGCTGAAAAAATGCATGATTGGTTCAAAGTTGCAAAATCACCTCTCATCAGGAATCATTCCTATAATATGTACAGCCTCTCCAGGAGCCAAAGAGGATCCACTGAGCTCTGGGTTATATGAAGGCAGTGTCCTAGAGTGAGAGTCTTCCTTTAGGATGAAAAGACCTTTAGAAGATGACAAGAAACAGAATCCACTCAATCCCCTTGGTTAAGAACTGGGAATTGTGCTCACTTCTCTCTGCAGGCTCTGCTGGACCCAGGTTCAGTCATGTTCTGTCTCTCAGGTCCTAGTCTGAATTCCTATCCTGTGTGTGCTCTGCCAAGAACTTTGTTCTCAAAGTTTGGGAAGAGGCTGGGTGCAGTGGCTCAGGACAGTAAACCCGGTACTTTAGAAGACCTAGAGGGAGGATTGCTTGAGCCCAGGAGTTTAAGGCTGCAGCAAGCTGTGATCATGCCACTGCACTCCAGCCTGGGTGATAGACGGAGACCCTGTTTCTTAAAAAAAAAAAAAAAAAAAAAAAAGTTTTGGAAAGAGATATTGCCTCATTGGAGCAAATTTACCCAGAATCCAAAAGAAACGTTGTGAATTGTTAGTGCATTCTCACCCAAGGAGTTTCCTTTACCAATTTGTCTCACTAGAGCTGAAGAGTCTAGAGAGCTTCCTCACACCCCACTGTCAGAGGGTAAACATCCTGTGAGTGTCCCTGGCACAGGTCCTGGAGATGCTCCCCGGACAGGCTGCCTCTTCCCTTCAGTGACTGTGACCTCTTCAGCCTCTGCCAGCTTCTGGCCTCTTCTAAGATGTTTTCAGCCATTGCTGTCAACTTGCAAAATGTTCGGAATGTCTTTTTGACCTGGATTGGTCTTTTGAACTGACTTCATTGAGGGTCCCAGCCAGCTTTCACAGCTTTTTGGGGTGCTCTTCATGAAGGTTTTATATGATCACCTATACCAAATTTCATCAAAGCATGCAGTAACTTTTACCTTATTTCAAGCATCCCGTGGGGTTGGCCAGTCACCCCCATAGTGTTCTTTGAAAACTGCACTGCAAATGTATACTGTCGGCTCTCTACATCCACAGATTCAACCAACCATGGATGGAAAATACTTGGGGAAAAAAAGATTACGCAAAGTGCCAGAGAGCAAAATTTGAATTTGCCTCACGTTTCAAATACTGTGTTGACTCCACACAAATGAAGTGATATGTGGGCATTGTATTAGCTACTATAATCTAGAGGTGATTTAACCTATACAGGATGGTGTGTATGGGTTATATGCAAGCACCTACAGCACATTATATAAGGGACTTGAGCATCCTAGGATTTTGGTATCTGCAGGGGGTCCTGGATCAATCCTGCATGGATACTAAGGAACAACTCTATTTAGTTATCTCTCTCTGGCCTCCTTCCCTCCCTCCCTCCCTCGGCGTCTCAGTCACCAGGCTGGAGTGCAGTGGCACGATCTTGGCTCACTGCAACCTCCACCTCCTGGGTTCAAGCAATTCTCCTGCCTTAGCCTCCCAAGTAGCTGGAACTACAGACACACATCCCCATGCCCAGCTAATTTTTGTATTTTTAGTAAAGACAGGGTTTCACCATGTAGGCCAGGATGGTCTCGATCTCTTGACCTCGTGATCTGCCTGCTGCGGCCTCCCAAAGTGCTGGGATTACGGGCGTGAGCCACCGCGCCCGGCCTCTGCCTTATATGTCATAGAATGCCATCATCTTCAAACTTTCCCCAAAGGCCTGATTTTCTAGTCTCCTGTTGATGTAATCCTCTATCTGTATCCTCTCCTGATCGTCCATAGGCTGCCCAAGCTCTGGGATCGAAAAATTGGCCACTGTTAACCTCTCAGCTTTTCTTTGATTTTTTTTTTTTTTTTTTAAACTGGAACACACTTTACTTCTGACTAACATGTAACATATATCCTCTGACTCTAGACTTAATGGGCAAATCTGCAGGATCCTCTGTCTGTGAGTTGGCCTGTCTGTGGCCTCTCTGGCACAGAGATTAATAGAATGGCCTTAAGTTATCGTTCCATAATCAAGGGTTTGGCTTTAAATGCTTTTGCTTTTGTCCTTGTCAGGTTACGACAGTCCTTGTCTTTTTCACTAGGTATCATTGGTGGACTGACCAGTGTTATAACTTCGACAGTGGAAGGTGTGAAAACAGAAGGGGGTGTCAGCGGTTTCATATCTGGCCTTGGGAAAGGGCTTGTTGGCACTGTAACCAAGCCAGTGGCAGGCGCCCTGGATTTTGCATCAGAAACAGCCCAGGCGGTGAGAGACACAGCCACACTCAGTGGCCCCAGGTCAGTGGTCGTGGGAAGAGTGGCTTTTACAGTTTCCAGCCTAGTTCTGCTGCTTCTTCTAATCCATACTGATGTGTTTAATTGTGCACTTTCTTAATTATACGGGTTATAATTCAAATACTTGTAACTGAAATTTCTGATCTGCCTAAAATAAAAACATGAAAATGAGGTACAGAAACCTGGCATGAATTTTTTCAGATATATATATATATATATATATATAT
>NW_016808946.1:3044952-3050734 GCF_001698545.2 Rhinopithecus bieti
CCGCCCGCCTCGGCCTCCCAAAGTGCTGGGATTACAGGCTTGAGCCACCGCGCCCGGCCACTGTGAAGTTTTAATAATGTTGACAAGAAAGAAATGGCTTGAATTTTATACATTGTCAGCTTGAAAGTCTTGATGAGGTTTTCATTCTTTTAGGAGCACAAGTGATGTGTCCACAGTCACTGCAGAAAGAATGTCTTTGAGAGGGACATTCTTGTCGTCTTTATTAGTTGTTCAACATTGTCGTGTGATTTTGTGACAGCCAGTCCATAGCTGCCATTTACTCATTCCCTGTCAGGAAATAGTCATTGAAAATTCCCTATGAACTCAGGGTTGGGAATAGCAGAAACCAAAACTCTCTCTGGTCTCAAAGAGCTTATAATCAAGCAGGGCAGCAAACATAAAACAATCGTATAAACACTTATTTGCTGAACTTGTGACAATGACATAGAGGAGACTTACAGGGTGCCGTGAGACTATGATCAGAGAAGGTGATGAGGAGAAGGAGGGTGGCTAACCTAGTGATCAGGGGAGTTGAGACAGGCTGTTCCAGGGAAGTAATATTTGAGGTGAAGCCTGGAGTATGAAGTAGGAGTTGGCCAGGTGAAGAGAAGAGAGAATCGCCTTCCAGGTAAAAGGGAACTACTGTGTGTGCAACACCAAAAGGAAGGAACTTATCTATGTGCCAGGCATTGTCTTTGTGCTTCCACGTGTGGAATCCCATGTAATCTTCATACTTGATTTACAAATGAAGACAAGACAGTCCAGAGAAGCTTATCTCAAGTCATGGAGCTTGTCCACAGCCACACAGCTGGTCGGAGATGGTAGACCTAGACTCATACCCAGCCTATCTCTTGACCCTGTGTCCAGCAGCACTGCTTTGCACCCTGTTGCCTCGGTCTGCGGGGTGGGGCTCATTGGATTTCTCTTGTACGTGTTTCAGAGTCAGTTAGTGTCAAGATATGGCATTCCAGATAGTTACTTCCCTGCTGACTCAAGATTTACTTTACTATTACCTACACGCTGACATGATTCAGGTCTTGACCAGCATTGCATTTTCTCTGTCTGGTTCCTCTGGCCTGCCACCTTAGCCTTATCCGGACCTCAGCAGCAGAGACCATGCCCTCACAAAGGCACTGGGGAGGCATTCACAGTCAGCACCAGCCACTCCTCATCTCAGCCCAGTGAACTTTTACATTTCCATGTAGATGAGGCACTCGGGATATAGAAAAGTTGTGCAGCTTGACTCAAAGCAGACAGTAATTGGGCAGCCTAATTGAAGTTGAACTGCAAGTCCCAACTTTGTAGGCTGCAGAAAAAAATGAATAACGAAGTTTAACTGCAAGTTTCGTGACACAGCTATCTGCCTAACCATTCACTCCTCCTAGAAACAAAACCACCGTGATAATTGAGGCACAGCCCGTCTTCATATATCCTCAAAGGAGGGGATTAACTTCTACATCCCTTCTCTATTCCTGGAGGTGCCAGTAGCAGGAGAGCCATGGCAGAAGTTGCCAGAGGCAAGAGGGGCATATGTTTGGATTAGTGGATCAGTGTCCTTTTTTGTGCAGAAAAGCCAAAATTACAGATTTTCTGAAGGGATAAATAGCAGCCGTATCAGCATTGTCCCTCAGTCCATTTGTCCTGGTCCAGAAGTATTCATGAGGAGCCATGCGTTAGAAGAGAGTGCTTGGGCTGGGCGTGGTGACTCACACCTGTAATCCTACACTTTGGGAGGCCAAGGTGGTAGGATCGCTTGAGCCCGGGAGTTTGAGACCAGCCTGGGCACCATATTGCTGGGTATGGTGGTGTGCACCTCTGGTCCTTGCTACTTGGGAGGCTGAGGTGGGAAGACTGCTGGAGCCTGGAAGGTTGAGGCTGCAGTGAGCTATGATTGTGCCCCTGCACTCCAGCCTGGTCAACAGTGAGACCCTGTCAAACAAAGAGAGAGAACGCTTGATCTGGAAAACAACAGGCCAGAGTCCCAGCCTCCTTACTTATTAGCTTTGGGCCCTGGGTCAAGTCAAGACATCTATGTAAGACTCAATTTTAGTTTTTTCATCTATAAATTGGGGATAAATTTATTTCTCTGTTTATTCTGCTTCTCAGGAGTTTGAAGCCCAACCAGAGTTATTTTAATGTGGAAGCTATAAAGAACTATAAAATGCTGGGTGATATTATTTTAAAGTCCTATTAAAGGAGCGCAGAGATCCTTGCAGGTGGAGAAATGTTTCAGTGCCAGTTTGTTCTGATGACACTGTATCTCTTAGGAACATACTGGCTCTAACACTATCACCGAGGGATAAATCACCCTGGTTTCTTGGAAGTGAGTTATAACCATCTCTAACCATCCCAGTTGATTGAACAGGATCCAGGGGTGTTACTCAGGGTTTTCCCCACTGTTTAGACAACAGGGACTAACAAATGATTTGAAGGGATTAGAAGTGAGATTCTGACCGAGGGTTGACCTGAGCCCAGGGACCAAGCCAGGAATAGAACCCAAGAGTCCAAGAGTTCTGCCTCTGAGCCTGCAATTGGAATGAGACTTTCTGCTTCCTTTGTAATATTTCATCCAAGTAAAGGCTTAGATCTTAGCATCTATGTTTTAAAAGACCCAAATTTTAAGCAGATGATAGGAAAGTAAGCCATAAAACCGTGAAAGAGTACTCCTTCCAGTAATCCATCTGAAAAGTGGCCTTACAGGAAACATTGGCTCCTTTTTTGTGTTTATTTGAACATGATTTTATTTATAGGGAACCCCCCTCCTTCTGTTCTTTTAGATTAAAATACTTCCAAGTTCTCCGTGTTGGAGTGCACTGGCATTCCAAACGACAGCCACCTAACTTTCCTCTGAAATTTCCAGGCAACCCAATAGTTCTCAGGAAGGCAGGTGGGGTGGGGAGAGAAGAGGGCGGAGGACTGCAGAGCCTTTGGCCTCAACATGAGTGTTGTGGACCAATATCCCCACTGCATTTGTTCACTGTACAAGTATGTGTGGTTTGGAACTGAAATAGGAAACCTTTTCCAAGGCAACGTCCTGCTGGCTCAGGTTGCATCTTCTGGCCTACGTGTATTGGGCCACATTTGTCTGTTCCCAAGTAAAGTTTATGAAAATGGCACAGATGCAGCCACACTTGAGGTGCCACTGAAGCTATGTGAAGAGCCTGCTACCCTTCAAACAGACCAGGCCCAAGCAAGGTGCCAAGCCATGTAAGAGTGCCCAGTCCACTGTGTAAATGTGACGGCCTCTGATGGTAGTGTTTGAAAAGATACTTAGTAGAAAGTTGCAGAGACTCAGGAGCAGCCGTTTCACAAAAGAAGGCAAAATGCCTTTGAGAAGAAAGGAATGTCTGCCTCTCACTATGTGTTTGCTTGTTTGTTTCTCCAGATACCAGCTGTTGCAGACTATGGGGTGCATGACATTTTAGGGAAGTAGCAGATGAAGATTTATGAAGCTGGGCCCTGAGGTTTCCTCTAAAATATTTCTTCACCTTTTAAGTCAAGACCCAAAAGTGGGGAAAGAAGTAGGAGTTGGCAGAACTTGAAATATTTAAACTAATTTAGCAAAGCTCAGGAGTGTTGGAGCTTATCTTGTTATTTAAGTTAGATAAGGAGGAAGGGGAATTTGAAGGATAATGATAGATCAGTGTTGAAGAATATAGCCATCAGGACTGATAATGTTCTGGAATCCCAGGACCCTCAGATTGTGCACGTATATGTAAATTCCATTTGCTCTGAGAGCTTTTGAAAAGAAACTTTTGGTTGATTTCACGGAAAAGATTTATGGTGGGCATATTTGACTTTTCAGTAAAACAGTCCCAACACACCACCCAAAATCTGTTAAGACACTTCTGGTGAATGACCTCTTAGATGTGAAACGGAAATGGGTTTTCTTAAGGAAATGCCCCTTTCGTTAACAGTGTTTGCACCTTACTCATGATTCTCCAGGATAAAAGGACTAAGACTGTCTTGGGTCACTAGAGCCTGAATGCAGTCAGGTTGGACAGGTCAGCAAAAGTCTGCAAAGAGAACTTAGGAAATGCTTCCATTAACTTTTCATACTAGTTAGGTAATACTGCTTTTAATTACTCTGCTCTGAAAGCAGCTATTTCTTATACTTGGTATTACACATAGCACATCAAGCAGAATTGGCTTGAGTTGAGCCTTTAGGGAACTTCCAAAGGTAAAATTGAGTAAAGATTCAAATGTTTATTAGGATATACCAGCGTTCATCTTTTTTCCCCGCTAATATTCCATTCAAGGCAGGAGAGTAGGCTGATATCCCATGTATCTAGAAGTGGATCAAGTTCAATATTTCTTTCAGAGTTCCTGTTCCTTAAAACTGTAAATGGGTTTTATATTTTATTCCATGTTTGGCTTCATAAGAAAATATTTTTAATTGTTACCCAGTAAAAGTAACATTTCAGAAAGATCTGATATGTTATCCTGTGGCTCCTGCCTCATACTCATCTAGGAAGTTCCAGCAGGCTCCTTCCAGATGAGTTCTGTATGCTGTGGTGGCATCCATATACAGTCATGTACATGGTAAGGGTGAAAAGCTGGCACTTGTACCTGTTTGACCCTAAGGCTCTGTTCTAATCTTTGGACATATCTGTCTTTTGGCTTGGTAACCATCTGCTGCTTGGGACAGCCACTGTGTTAGTTAACATGTCAGTTTCATCATGAAAAAGGAATTACGTTTCAGTGAAACTGAAAAATTATTGCTATATCCAGCTGAAGGGAAGGGACTGTCAAATCTCTCCTCTGTTGTCCAAACATGGCACAGTAGATATAGTGACAGTCCCTTTATCTTCTACTTACCCTTGCATATATGTTTGTGAGGTGACAGCCATATATTCTTACTTCCTGATCTTGCCAAACCAGGTCTTTCCAGAGAATGCTTGAAGGTAGATGGGTCATTTACATGAGCAACCCCAGAAGAACGCTAAGGTCTATGTTGATAACATTGGATGTCTCACTTGGCTCTGAAATTAAGCTGATGAAATCATAGAATCAGATATTTTATTTTTATTTTTTTCGAGACAGAGTCTTGCTCTGTCACCCAGGCTGGAGTGCAGCGGCACAATCTCGGCTCACTGCATCCTCCACCTCCCAGGTTCAAGCAGTTCTCCTGCCTCAGCCTCCAGAGTAGCTGGGATGGCAGGCGCACGCCACCTCGCCCAGCTAATTCTTATATTTTCAGTAGAGATGGGGTTTCACCATGTTGGCCAGGCTGGTCTTGAACTCCTGACCTCATGATCTGCTGACCTTGACCTTTCAAAGTGTTGGGATTACAGGCGTGAGCCAACACGCCCAGCCAGGATCAGATATTTTAAAGAAGCATCTTAACAGTCCTTCTTGCCTTATAAGTTAAAATTCCTCTCACAGGAACATAAGCAGAGAAATCTTATTTTCTGAGACAGGCTTCTTCCCTCTCGCTGAACTCTAAATACTGTATTCCCCTTTCACTCAAAGGCCCCAGACGATGCCATTCTCATTATAACATAACTTATGGAAAGCTCAGATCTATTGTCGGAAAAAATGCAAAGTGTGTGTGTTCATGCACACACGTGTTTGAGAAAAGCCTTTCCATTTCTGAAATCCCAAGAGTCATTTTTATGCAAGATTATCTGTTAGGAGAAAACCCACTTTTTTGGTCATGGTACATTATAATCATTTCTAGAAAGGAGAGCATCTAATTTTTGCCATTTTTGGCATGCAGAGATGACTGACTTCATAGAAACCACACAATCCTGCCTCCAAAAGTTTAAAAAAAAAAAAAAAA
>NW_016808946.1:3051736-3061726 GCF_001698545.2 Rhinopithecus bieti
AAAAAAAAAAAAAAAAAAAAAAAAAAAAAAAAAAAAAATTGTTATATTGGGCTTATATAATTCAAATTAATAATGTTACTTATCTATATCCTTAGTGGATTTACTTAAATACATTGAGGAAACCACTTTCTGATTAGCAGAGAGAATTTGTACATATGGGTTCCTTTAGAACAGAGGGTCTCAAAATATGGTCTAGGGACCCCCTGGGGAACCCCAGATCCATAACCTAAAACCTATTTGTATATATTCATATACTTATATATGAATTTATAGATTTATAAATTTAAATTTATAGATTTAAATTTAAATTTATAGATTTAAAATGTATAACAATTTTATAATAGTATTCTCTAAAGAGTATACAGTGGAGTTTTCCAGAAGTTACACGATGTGTGATATTGTAACAGATTGACTGTAGAAGCAGATAGGAGAATACAGCTGTTTTCCAGTTAGCAAGACTGAAGAGATTTATGAAAATGTGCAGGTGCCACTCTCCTCAACTTCTGTGACTCTGCATACATGCCACCAGCCAACAAATGTACCTGGTTAATTTTTTTGACAAGCTGCTTTGTTTGAAAATACGGTGATTGATAATCCATCATCTTGCTGATAAATGATGGGCTAATTCGGACTAAACCGTAGGAGCCGCTGTAATGCAATGCTTCCCTTTGGCTTCCTGCCAACAGTTGTCAGCCCTCCTGGTTTGCTCCTGACTTTTACTGGGATTCTGGAAGTAACAATTGGAAAGATTTTATCACATATCAGAAAGACCTCTTACAATAATTTACCTAATTTAGTCCTTCACCTTAACCTACCATCCCAATAAATTTTCATTTCGGCAGGATAGTAAGTGTAGAGTAGATTACTTCAAAGTGCAGGATCTTGTCCAAAGGCTGCTTGGTTGTATTTGCACTGCCCTGACTCTTGCAGGTACTCGAGAAGGTGTATCTGTTTCAGAATTCACTTGCCAAAACCTCAACTTTCTCCCCTAGCAAAGTTGGTGGAGTAGGATAAACCCACAATATTTGGATAAGCTCCTTTGAACTCCTTGTAGAAAGCAGTTTTATGAGGCAGTTGTTCTGTGTTAACACCAGAGACAACTCCTAGCAGATTTCCCCAAACATACTTCAAACATCGATAATGGCAGGGGTGACCCAAACTGTATCATAAAATCCCAGGGACTGCAGAAGACTTCAAAGGCGAGACAGAGCAAAACCTCACCTCTCGTTATGAAGCGTATGGGTCACAGGAATCCTGGCTGGTGATCTCGCGGAGTGATGCCAGGATGGACAGAGGCCAGGGCTCATCGATTCCCTAGAATTTACGGATTGACCCCAGCAGCACAGTTAGAGTGGTAATAACTGGCACCTGCCCACCTCCTGAGGCGTTAGAGGCCAAATTACCACATGTGAAGTGCTTTTCTATCCTTTAGTGAGACGATGCAAATCTTCAAGTGTGTTTCTATTTTGTTTGAACTATTGAGGGCCCACTTTATTCAGTTAAGCCAATTCTGACCTTGTGATATTCAGATCCATCACTTAGTGCGTTTAGGCAAATTGACAGTAGAAATTTATTAATTCAGTCTTGAACTCCTGCTATATTTCAGGCATTTAATAGGTATTAAGTACTGGAAATATTTAAATAATTGAGGACAAACTGCTCTGAAGAATCACCAAGTTGTTTGATTTGTGTGTTAATATTCTTAAGTCACTCTTACATGGTCATTAAAGCAAGTTTCCCTATAGTTTTCTTGAAGAACTCATTTTTTAGTGATTTGACTTACTGTTTATTCTTGAAAACAACAAAATTGCATTTGTGTATATGGTGTGTGTTGGGGGGGGTAATTACAGGCATTTTTTCCCTCATTACCGGGTCCATCACAGCTCCTTGAAAACAGTTGTTATAGTTTTACTAATTGTTTATAAAATTAGCTAGTGATCCTCTGATTTTTTAGTTTTTTTATACCTTAGATGTATTTAATAAATATTTAGTATCTTCTGTGCAATTAATAAGAACAGTGTTGGCCAGGCGTGGTGGCTCACGCCTGTAATCCCAGGACTTTGGGAGGCTGAGGTGGGCAGATCACCTGAGGCCAGAGTTCAAGACTAGCCTGGCCAACATGATGAAATCCTGTCTCTACTAAAATACAGAAATTAGCTGGGCATGGTGGCACACACCCCTAGTCCCAGCTACTCAGGAGGCTGAGACATGAGAATCGCTTGAACCTAGGAGGCAGAGGTTGCAGTGAGCTGAATTTGTGCCACTGCACTCCAGCCTGGGTAACAGAGTAAGACTCTGTCTCAAAAAAAGAAGAACAACATCTAGTTCTAGTCCTTGAGGAATTGCCATACTGTTTTCCATAAATAATGGTTGAACTAGGTTTCAATCCACCACAGTGTAAAGTGTTCCTCATTTCTCACATCCTCTCCAACACCTGTTGTTCCTGACTTTTTAATGATTGCCATTCTAACTGGTGTGAGATGGTATTCATTGTTGGTTTTGATTTGCTTTTTCTGATGGCGAGTTGATGATGGCGTTTCATGTGTCTAGTGTGGGCTGTATGAATTGTTTCTTTTGAGAAATGTCTGTTCATATCCTTGCCACTTTTTGACTGGTGTTTTTTTACTTGCTATATTTGTTTGACGTTCTTGTAGATTTCTGGATATTAGCCCTTTGTCAGATGGAGTAGACTTGCAAATTTTCTCCCATTTCTGGTACGGTGCCTGTTCACTCTGTGGTCGTTTCTTTTGCTGTGCAGAAGCTCTTTGTTTAATTAGTCCCATTTGTCACTTTTGGCTTTTGCTTGCCGTTGCTTTTGTGTTTTAGACATGAAGTCCTTGCGCCATTGCCTATGTCCTGATGGTACTTCCTAGGTTTTCTCTAGGTTTTATAGGTATTAGGTCTAACGCATTTAAGTCTCTAATCCATCTTGAATTAATCTTCGCTATAAGGAGTAGGAAGGATCTGTTTCAGCTTTCATTATGGCTAGCCAATTTTCCGCCCATTTATTAAATAGGGAATCCTTTCCCTTTCTTTGTTCTCTTCACGGTTTGTTCAAGATCAGATGGCTGTAGATGCTGGTGGTATTATTTCTGAGGACTCTGTTCTGTTCACTGGGTCTACTATCTCTGTTTTTGGTACCGTCCATGCTGTTTTGGTTTACTGTAGCCTTGTAGTATGTTTGAAGTCAGGGTCGCGTGCGCTCCAGCTTTGTCCTTTTGACTTAGGGTTGTCTTGGGCAATGCGGGCTCTTCTTTGGTTCATATGAATTTAAAGCAGTTTTTCCAATTCTGTGAAAAACTCATTAGGTAGTTTGTGGGGATGGCGTCTTGAATCTATAATAACTTGGGGAGTATGGCATTTTCCGATATTGATTCTTCCTATCCATGATTGCATGGAAAACGCATTGTAAGTCTTTCCTTTGTTTGGTGTCCTCTTTTATTTTCACTGAGCAGTGGTTTGTTAGTTTCTCCTTGAAAGTCACTGACATCCTTGTAAGTTGGATTCTGGTATTTTATTCTCTTTGAAGCAATTGTGGAATGGGAGTTCATTCCCGTTTGGCTCTCTGTTTGTCTGTTACTGGTGTATAAGGAATGCTTGTGATTTTTGGGTATATACCCAAAGATTATAAAATCTGCTGCTTTAAAAGAACATGCACATGTATGTTTATTTGCGGCACTTTAACATGTATAAGCATGGCTTGTGATTTTTGAGATATCCAAAGGATTATAAATCATGCCTGCTATAAAGACCATGCACACGTATGTTATCTGCGGCACTATTCCAATGGCAAGACTTGAAATCCCCAATGTCCATCTGTGAAGACTGGATTAGCAAATGTCTAGCACATATACACCATGGAATTACTATGCGCCATAAAAAATGATGAGTTTTGTCTTGTAGGGACATGGATGGCCAGCTGGAAACCATTCATTCTTAGCAACTATCCAGAACAGAAAACCAAACACCACATGTTCTCACTCATAGGTGGGAACTGACATTGAGTCATTTGGCTCGGGAAGGGGAACATCACAACACTGGAGCTATTCATGGGGAGGGGGGAGGGGGGAGGGAATTGCATTGGGAGTTATACATCGATTAATGAATGAATTGATGGGTGCTCGACGAGTTGATGGGTGCAGACACAACATGGCACAACGTATAATATGTAACACCTTGCACCGTTGTACACATGTACCCTAGAATTAAAGTATAATAAAAAAAAAAAAAAAGAAGAACAACAGCTGTTTAAAAACTATTATTTTTTACCTGAATTTTTTGCTATGACATTTATCTTTCAAATTAGATTTTATCAAAGTAGATATGTATTCACTTTTTTAGTTGAAGTCTTCTAAATGTCTAAAACCAAAACAGTATTTCTGCCTTTCCTGATTCCTGCTCCCTCAGAAGCAAACCATTTCAACTCTGGGCTGTTTCTCAGTGTGGATGTATTTACCTTTATTATTTCATCAAATAGTGAATAACTGCTATTTCTTGACATCATTTGACTTCATGTTGTTTACATACTATTCCTTTCCGTTTTCAGTATGGTTATATGATCCTCTTTGAATAACTTAGTATTCATTTTCATTATTATGGACTGGTAAATATATTCCCGTGAGCTCCCCACCCAGGTCACTTTTGATGCTGTTTCCTTTCTAATGTTGCGCTTTGTTTTTTTTCTCTGGAGTTTAGTAACTGCTCTTCAGTAATATTGTTGCTTCTTTTCTCTTTGCACATTCCTAATTTATTCTCAAATGGTTATTTAGTTGTCCAACATTTTTTTTTTTTCTTTTGAGAATGGATCTTGCTCTGCCGCCCAGGCTGGAGTGCAGTGGCCGGACTCAGTCCTGCAGACTCCGCTCCGCGGTTTATGCATTCTCTGTCTCGCTCCCGAGTAGCTGGGACTACAGGATCTTGGCTCGTCGCCACGGCTAGTTTTTTGTTTTTTCTTTAGTAGAGGACGGGTTTCCCGATATTTGCAGGATGGTTCGATCTCCTGACTCGTGATCGCCCGTCCTAGGCCTCCCAACAGTGCGGGATTACAGGGCTTGGCCACCGTGCCCGGCCGTTTCCACTTTTTTTTTTTTTTTACCCTGGGCTTAGTAACTCATTTTTCTTTAAAAAAAAAAAAAAAAAAAAAAATCTGCCTTCCTATTGCCAATTTATGCACAAACACATTTCTGTATGTGTACAAATGCATTGAGTAATTTATTGTTTTCTAATTAAATTCTCCCTCTCGATGTCCTCTGCTCCCATCTGACTGGTTGTTGTCTAGCTATTTTGTCTCTAAGCTATTTTTCTATGGTAGTACTGTAGCAGTACTATTCTGAGTTTCTTTCTTCCATTTATTTGTTTTGCTCTTTTTCTTTCATGAGTAGAGACAGTCCCCAGATGTCTGGTGATTCTTGACTATCTGTTCTACTCCTCTTTAAAGATGAGGCACTAAAAAGCCAATTGGGAGCTCTTGGTTTGAGGCTGAGGGGGCCTTACTGTGGAATGATCAAGTGTGGACCTGCTGACTCTGGGCTCCTGTTGAGAGGAGCAAAACTGAGTGGGGATGAGAGAGGGGACCTGCAGCTCTAACTGCTTCCCATGCAGCCTTTTAACCAATCTTCCTGTTTTCACCTCACTCCAGGCCTACCTGTTTCTCCTTTATGCCCCAGGACTTCAGAGCTACTTGCTGCCTCCATCTTTCTGAAATGCAGCGGACACCACCATCCTAATTAGCTTTCTGCTTTGTGGCTTCCACTCCCTCAGGCTTACATTTCAGCACCACGTGTCCATCTGCTTTTCAGCTTCTAAAATATTGTTGACACCTTCTCTTTATCCTTTTGGATTCGTGCCATTTGTATCCCTTTGCTTTCCCTTTAGAGGGGTCTCTGGACTAGGTCTGTCATGTTTAATCAGAAGTCCTATAATTTAGACTTTTCACTAATTTGTGTTTCCTTTCTTGGTGTTCTTTCCCATTTACCTCCAACTAGTGGCTCTGAATTAGTGTGGTTTTATGAAACCCATATCCATTCAGCCATGGTTCTGTGTATTATCTCATTTACTCTATGTATTATCTTATTTGCACAGCATCTGCTCAGGCAGTCTGTGGCTCTTCTTTCCCTGAAAGATTGAGAATACATCTGGTGAGAAGCCGTTGCCAGTCACAGCCCCTGCTTTGAGTCTGGTATTGGTCTTTAATCTCTCATTCTGTGTGTTGTAAAGGAACAGGTTGTGGAAGGCTCTTGTCAGATCCCAGGAACATGAAAGAAATGGTACATCCTACGGTAGTAACATGGCCCTGTCACCACCCCTCATTGAACCATAAAAGCTATTCAGAGGGGCCAGCAGCTGGGGAGCGACTGTACTTAGAGCCTGGGTGCTGATGGGTGCTTTGTAGTTTCCAAGGGAAGTTGCTGAAAGTTTTCTTATCTTGACACTCCAAGGGCAAGAGGTCTTTCTTCAAAGAGAAGTGCTTGTTTCAGAAAAAGATGTGTAAAGGACATAAAATCACAGGTTCTTCCCCAGTTCTGAAAAAAATAGGAAGGGGCAACGTGGCCGTCAGCGTGAAAAGAAACCACGCATTTGCAGGAAGCGAGAAGGGGCTCTGCGGCACTGTTTGCTTCCCGCATCTGCAGTGCGAGGGTAAACAGGCCTACTGGGGAGTCGGATGGCCCTGGGTTTGAGTCATTGGGCCGCTGCTTGGCTGTGACCTGGAGCAAGTTTTTCCCCTCTTAATCTCTCTGAGATGAGATTCCTTTGAGTCACATGCCTACCTCGGTGGGTGGTTACAATGGATTAAATTATATCATGTATATAAAGCACTCAGCCTGGCATGTGGCATGCAGGTAGGGCTCAAGAAATGGTGTCGGTGTGAATATTCTCCCCTGAATTTGGAATGTTGTGTGAAGGTGAAACAGGGATTGTGTCCATAGCTCTTACTTAAATTCAACCCTGTCCCCGAATTCTTGCTGACCACCTGCTAGATTGCGAGGACTAGGAGTTCATGTGCTTGGCTGGGCTTTTGTCCTTCCCATTCTCTTTCTTCACACAAAATGAACAGTTAAACTCAGTGCTCCAAACCTGGTTGAGTTGCTGGGTGGAGGGACTCTCCTGGGCTCTGAGCCTTTGTGTGTGGGAACCACACTGGAAAAGGTGTGCAGAGGCCACGAACTTGCTCTGAACCCACTTGTGAAGAGCAGGTGACCCCAAACTATTGTTAGTGTCTGCTGTAAATGATATGCCTCTGGGTTCGAGCAGAGTTCAGCCAAAAGCCCCACATGACATGGAAATCTGTCCTGGAGCCAGGTTTGTCGGGTAAAAGTTATGTAGCGAATGTCTCCAAACATTGGCATCTGTTGTCTGCCGAGACTAGGACAACCGAGAACGATGGAGTGCTTGAGGAAATCAGGATGGGGCATGCGACCCTGTAACAGCTGATAAACTGTTTCAGGCCACCGTGGCTCATCCAGCTCTTTTGATAAACAGCTTTAAAAGCATTACGTGGTTTGGAAAGCATTCTTCAAAAATGGTTATATTTTCCAGACGCATGACAGTTCACTGCTCAGTATTATTTAAGGGTTTTAAATTGTCGAATCAGATTCCTTTTCAGTGGGGCTCTTGGAGCTGTCGAGGGCTGATCCGTCCGTCTGTCTGGCTCCCGCCAGGACAATCTCAAAACAGTATTATTATGTAGGTCGGGGTCCCCTAGGTCTGTAAAAAAAAAAAAAAAGTTCAGGGCTAAGTGTTTAAGAGGAAAAACGATTTCTTTCATTTCTAGCTAAGTGTGATGGGCCCTTTCAAACACTGCTTTCATCATGCACCTCGTTTCACGATTTCTGCATAACGAAAATACAAGATCAATAACTATGGATTATTGTAGTGCCTTGAGCTTTTGAAAATGAACATTCTCTAGATTATAAATGTTCCCTTTGTAACTCATCCTCCCTTTCAAACTTCATCCTCCCATTTGTCCTAATTCCCGAAATTTAACTGCTGCCTTTTGAGCCTCCTAGGAAATTGTGGGTATCCTTTGGCCAAGGAGGTAGCTCTTGGGGGAATAGCATTCAGGCCAGGCAATTCATTTGCAACTTGGGCTCTTCTTAGAACATATGATAAGTACAACACACTGTAGTGACAGAGGTTTTAAAAACTCTATTAAAACCTGATATACCAAAGCAGATTTTTTTTTTAAGTTTTAGAGAGATTCATGGGATTTTATTCTTTTTCCCAAAAGGCAGTGGTGGAGCTGACAGAGTAGCATGGAGCCTCGTCCTGATGTATTGTGCGGAAATGGCAGCAGTTCACATTCATTCACTCTGTCAGCAAAGATCAGTTCCTTCTTGACTCAACTCTCTGTGATCAAAATAAGCTATTGGATGTTCCCTTTGGGTACTGGAAGCAGCTTGGCCCCTTGGCAAGAGAAACAGGATTGCAAATCATGAGAGCAGAGCCCTGACTCCAACCCTGACGCTACTGTGCTTCGTGACCTTGTGCAGACAGCTTTATATCCCCACCTCTGGTCATTCTCCCCCGAGAGGGTCATCCTTGCCCTGACCATGTCTGCATGGTTGAGGTGAATAACTGGTTGTGTAACTTCCTGGAGGAGTGACACAGAGGAAGCTCCCTTCCTAGGGCTAGCTTTGCCATCAGGGAGGAAGCTGGATATTAGAGTGAAGAAAAAGCCCATGCAGAGTATATGCAGCCCGATAATGTATTCTAAAAATAAAAAAGCACTAGGTTAATCTGCAGCTGTAGTGTACCTAAAGTATTCTTTAGCAGGCTGTGGCCCTAGTCTAATCCCCAGCTGGACTTAGCACCATTTAAGTTAGTTACATCTCATCCCCCCAAGGGATTGAGTCTGTAGCCAATTTGGCCT
This sequence comes from Rhinopithecus bieti, assembly GCF_001698545.2. Classification (NCBI taxonomy): domain Eukaryota; kingdom Metazoa; phylum Chordata; class Mammalia; order Primates; family Cercopithecidae; genus Rhinopithecus; species Rhinopithecus bieti. The sequence continues at coordinate 3,060,606 of NW_016808946.1, forward strand.
TGTCACCACTTCAGCCCTCCCTCTGATTTCACCTCTGGGAAAACTACAAAGTGGCCCCAGACATACATAGCAGGCTTGATCACTTGGGTGGAGTGTGTCAGGACAGCATACATCAAATAAAATGTCCAGGGAACCTGTTGTAAATCAACCACTTCCCGCATGCTCAGTCATCGTGGAGGTACTTGAATGTTCAGTTTCTTTTAGCTGATGGCCAAGAAATCAATGTTGGAAAAAAACCAAAAACCTTGACAGAGGCATTTTGTACAAGAATGGTGTGTGGGTGTGAAAAAAGTAAATTCCAAAACATATTTCCTTTTAGTTCCCAAACCCGTATTAGATGAGTACTTCTTAGCCTTGGCCACAGTGCTAGAGTAAATAGCAGTGTCACGTAGCTCGTGGAACAGGCAAACCACAGAATGTATAGAAGAGAAGCGTGCACACCAGTGACTCTGCTATGGCAGCTCTCTTTGTCCTGGTTTCTAGATCTCATTTGTAAGCAACTTGTGTTCCTGCATTTTCAGAGTTTGGCCAATTTATCTACTTAGAATTGCATGTTCCTGGAATATTGTCATAAAAGTGATCCTGAGATAGAAAAAGTCCACAGGAAGCAGGGGCATTGAGTTTATAAGTTCTCAAAGTCTGTCTTGGCCCATAATAAAGTCTCATTATCAGGGGTAGGTCCAGCTTTCCAATTTTTATTATATCAGAGACTCTTGATGCATCTGGGTTCATGATGGGCCAAAGTAGGCCTTCAGGAGTCCTCGTGCTACACACTCAATGCCTGATGGAGACTGGATTCGTTTATGCATATTAATATAACCTGCGTGATCATGTGAGGGCAAGTGCTTTGTAGATTGTCCTGGGAGATGTGAGATATTATGACTAAAGGCTTAATTGAACCCTGAACATGTATATGAATAACTGGAGACAGATTGACTGGATTACACATTTTTCTTGAAAATTTCCTAAATTAGCCTATATCTTTCTTGCCTCTTATTTCCCAGCTTAAGTGGTTCTCTATAACACTATATTTTAAACAAACCAGAACAAATAGTATACAAAAGCATAGACAAGAGGGATATCACAAGAGATGGTTTTCTGTGATCCATGGTACCTCCCCT
>NW_016808946.1:3062040-3072770 GCF_001698545.2 Rhinopithecus bieti
TCTACCCCGCCCCCACCACCGAAAGGGGCTTTAAATTAAGATTTGGAATGGCAGATTCACTTACCAGCTCCAAACACGGTAGACAAGGAAACCTGGTGAGGAAAATGCAAGAAAATATTTACAGTTTCTATTCATAAATGCATGGCTTACTTTGAATGAGGAAGCGTGACTTTTCACCCTCAGAGAGAACCAGGGTCGGATTTGAAATAGACCACTGGCTTCACTATAGACCCCATCAAAGAAGTCTGCTTCTACCCCGAGTTAGAAAGTGCCAGTGGGCATGTAGTTGCTAGTATGGGATTTCTGTTTTGATTTTTAACAAGCGTGGGCCCAACTCTCAGTATTGTATCAAGATGGGTGAAGACAAAACTGGCCAGCAAAACACGTATCAAGTCAGCAATGGCTCACCCCTCAGAGGCCATTTTTCCCACGTGCTCCTCTTATACCTTTGGTTTGTTTTTGGTTTCGGATTCTTTATGTTCCTCCTACTCTTTCTTTCTCTGTTTTGCTTGGGCCTTCCTTAGAAGAGTTCTGGTAATCATTTCAGACCTCCAGAATTCAACCCAGTAGCCTCATTTTACAGGTGGACCCACTGATATACAACAGCTCGATGTGACAAACCGTAGACTCAGTTAATCACTTGGAGAGCCTGGATTCACCTCCGGGATGACCTGCCTTTCCAGCCCTCCAGTGGCGTCCTCTGTAATGAGCTGTAAATGTGCCACTCTAGAACATTCCAGGAAAGCCCTCCTCTTGGGCTCAACTCTAAAACTAAATGAAGTCCTGCTCATGTGAGCTGCTTGGTTAACACTTTGGAAGCTAATCAGAGTATTAATGAGAACACATGGATAGATTCGGCAGGTCTAATGCTTGGGACCTTCTCTTTGATTCCATAAGACTAAATCCCCTATAAACACTTCCCTCCCATGCACACACACATTCATATACAGTAGTCACATGTCCCTCCCTTATAGCCAAAGACCAAAAAATAAGTTTCTTTTTTTTTCTGTATTAAAAATGAGACCGGCTAGTAGCCGGGGTTGGCATTCCCATCTCCTGTGGAGCCTGGGAGGACTAGCAGACGGCTATAGAAATCTGTCTCCTTTTAGTGTGGTTGTATTAAGGGCAAACTTGCCTCCCATCGCACCCTAGAAAATCCAGAAGTTCAAGTGGGGGTGCACTGTAGGAGGACTCAGCAGCTGTTTTATGGAAGGTTCGTCAGGGATCAGACTGAAGATTTTGCTTTTGTGAGAACAAAGTGAAATGTGACATTCAGGAGCAACTCGGGGCCTATATATAGGGGCCCAGGGCCTGCTGGGATGGGGTTTTACACTTGGGCTGTCCTTTTGCCCTTCCCCTGAACTCCTTTCACTTCAGTCATGAGCAAACAGTCAGTGCCTGAACTAACAACCCTGCAGTCCTCCGAAGCACGGCTGGCTTACAGTACCGAACAAAGGGAGGGAGTGCCGCGTGGGCCGGTCCAGGCCGAGGAATGCGGCTTCAGGGTTCTGCTCCATAAATTTAACCAGCACGACGAAAAGGAGATAATATGAGCCTTCGTGATGATCTGAAAGGGGGAGGTTCTGTGTCCCATTGATTGCGGTCTGGCCCAGTGCCAGGCCCAAGCCTGACCGACAGTTGAACCATATCGTTAAGGCGTGTAATACAGCTCGAGTCTTGTACTGCCGCCAATGAGTGCATATCCACAGGGCAAAAGTTTATAAAGAGTCGAGGCTGTCCTGTTTAACCCTCTCACACTGCATGTAATAGACCCAGCTGCCATTCAGAACTTGCCCATCTGAGGTCATAAAGGAAAGCCTGCACGTTTCTTTTCTTCAAACAGCTTTTCAGGACTGGGGACAGGAAGAAACGCTGTCTAGAGAAGGTCAAGGCACGGTGATGTTTCTCTCTGGAGAAGCAAAGCAGTCTGCCTCCCTCCCCCCGGCCAGAAACGGGACACCCTAGTGCTTTCTTCAGAGTAGCTCTCTGTTTGCGGTATAATGTTGCTGGAGGAAACGGGGCTGACACCACAGGAAACCTGCCCGTCTCCAAGGAGGCCGCATCGGTGGCAGAGGTGGGTCAGATGCCGGCCGTGGAGCACTCTTGTCAAGCTCGGGATGATGCCATTTTCCTTCCCCACCACCTCAAAAGCTGTTAATAGCCTTGCTTTCTGGCCTTCCACAGCTAAGCCCAGGTGCTAAAACAGAGTAGGTGGAAGGCCGCCCCACGGAGTGGCCTGTGAGCTCAGAGTTCTCACTGTCCGAGGCCGGTGGTCCCTTGGATACTCTGTGCCTTCAATAGGGAGGGCATGTGGAAATAGGCACGTTGTCACAGCAAGGCCTGGAGTGGCCTGGGTTCTTACAGTGGGCACTGCATTGAGGAAATGGGCAGACAGGCAAGGATTAGGCATAAGTGTAGTCAGAAAGAAAAGGCTGCCTGTGTTCAAAGGACAAGAGGAAGAAAGTGGGTGAAGGGGTAGTTTAGTCCTGTCCATCAGCCAGTCACGTTCTTTGGCCAAACTCGGGACCTGCATCTGCTTTGTCCATGGTGTCCAGGAAGACATCTGTGTCTGTCACTTCCAGATTGCTGCTTGTCTGCAATGGACAATGCCTCTTAGGTGGACACCTGCTTGGGATGACAGTGCTGCAGAAAGTGATCCAAAACATTGACTAGCTTTTACGGTATCACTGTCATTAGTATTCAGTCCTCACAACCACCCTGTGAGGTGGGTGCTATACTTTCCCCACTGTACAGATGGGAAAGTTGAGGTACATGGGGGATACGTAACTTGTCTAAGATCTCAAAGGTAGTAAGGAAGGGAACTAGAATGTGGACCCTGGCCAACTGAACACAGAGTACATGCTCCTAATGTCTCTGCTGCTTCTGGGCCATCTCTCGTTCCCTGATGTCAAAAGACCTATGATTTCAATCCAAAGCATCTGACCAAGTGTTGGGTCTACTTCCTTTTGATTCTTGGATATGAAGGGTAGGAGTTGAATATCTGCCTATAGCCAAGAAGATTTGTACAAAGACCCCAGTTCACTTGGAGGGGAGGTACTATAAAATTTGGATCCCACAATGTGAACGAAGGGTATGTATCAAATTCCCTCAGCCCACCAGCTTAACACAGAGACAGTGTGAGGGATATACTGTAGCTGGGAAGTTTGGAAGGGCTCATATTCAAGGGCTTCTTTGGGCCAAACAGCCGTGGGCCTGAGCATGAAGAGACCCTGGCCTTTTAGTGCCAGTGCCTGGAGAAGCAGGTCACTAAGCTTTGTGCCCAGGAGCTGTGCTGTCCCCAGTCCACCCCTGTCTACCCCATTCCATTCCCTAAGTGATGAACTACTGCAGCCTTCCAAGTTCACAGTGTGCCAGTTTGTCACAAAATAGCAGTGACACTTCTCTGCTCCATCCCAACTTTGCTCTACCATGCAGCCAAGACCATCTTCACCAGGAGGAACCTGGGAACTCCAGCTGGTACACAGTACAGGAAGCCTCCGCAGTAGACTGTCCCAGGGGCATGTGTGCAGTTTGTCATAGCCGTCTGCTTTTGGAGGCCTGGGAGAACTTCTGTTTATTTAGGTGCTGCGGATCCTGGACAAAAGCTTTCTAGAGGTAGGAGAAGAGACTAAAGGGCTGGCCAACCCAGAGATTGTTGGATTGGGTTACGCTTCCGTGGTCAAAGTGCTTTAAAAACCTAGAAATTGGCTCTGGTAGTGAGTCCCGGGATGGAGCTAACTTACGATCTGGATTCCATTACATGATTCCTAATCCTGAAGTTCAGCAAACATTGGTATTGGCTGACTTTAAATGGAGTACCTGTTTGAGGGTTCTCCTTATCACGTATTTAAGGTTAAATTGTATTAAAAAAATTCTGCTGCTCTTTTGAAATTTTCTGGTTCTGTTTAACAGCACCTGAAAATGCCATGAGGTAGCCAGATGATTGACTTAACTGGGATTTATGGAAATTCTTATCTGCAAAAATCTCAAGACAAAGAGGGCACTAACTAGAAGGTTCCCAGTGCTTTATGTAACATGCAGAAGGAAGTCTGGTCTCAGCTTCTTGGATCTGAGCAATCCTTTGGAAAGGGAGCAATGAAGAGCAGTAACTGAAGACTCATTTCCTGCCTTCTGTGTGACTCACTCTCCTTTGTCAACTTCAAGTTTGCCCCAGGCCTGCTTGCTTCTCTCCACCCCAAGGAACTTGGTCTTTGGAAGACACAGGCGCCTGTCCTCTCTGTCTACCTTTTGCCCCCAGGTCCAGAGGGAGAAATAAACCCTCAGTTGGAGGAAAGTCTAGAGCACAGGCTTTGTGTTGCTGGGAGAAGCATGGTAGGAAGTGGTGCTGTTGCCTCTGCACTGGCTGACTCGTGGCTGCACCTGCTTTTCCCAGAGGCACAGTGAAGCCCAGGCAGGGGCCCGGGGCCTGCTGCTTACCAGTTTGTCCTGCTTGCAAGTCTGCATCCCAGTACCTAACGGGGCCAAGTAGAAAAGGCACATAGTGGAGTGTGAGCCATGGCTGTCACCAGGTGGGTCTTTCCCCACCATGCCCAACCCCTCCCCCGACCTGAAAGGGTCTAGCCTCTTTCCCCACTGGCTTCCAACAAGTTCTAACACATTTTATATACATTGATTTCTAGGCTTGTAGAGGCAAGCCCCACAGTCCAGGAGTTCAAATGGATTCAGTCTTGTTGGTTCTTATTTCCTAGAAGGACAAGTGCTCTGAAGGTTTGGTGTCAACTCTGACCGAAGGGGTATATCTGATTTTTATGAAGGCACAGAAATGCACCTGAGGTGACCCCAAGTCCTTCTCTTTTATTTTTTGATTTCCCACCACCTGGATCATTAATTCTGCTTTCAAGGGGGATGGGGAAAGGAGAACATTTCAAAGCAAAGTTGATTTGGTCTCTGAACAAGCTTGTCTTCTAGGCTGTAGTTCACCCTGATGAGAATCAGAAAGGACAGTCTGTAAACCCCTTCACTCTAGTGGCTCTGCAGCTGGGGAGCCTCAAAACCAGTTCCAGATGTTCTCTCTCCTTGTATTGGCCGGAAGGGAATTTCGGGCAAGCAAGAAGGCAGAGGGCTTTTGCCTTTGCCCATTCATTGAGTGCCCCTATCTGCAAACTGTGTCTTGCTTCATGGCACTTTAGGGAGAGTGCTGAGCGCCTGGGTCCCTTTGGGACCAGCCAGCACTTCCTGCTCTGCAGTTAGACCATGCTGCTCCAAGCCGGCTGGTTACTACAAGCAAGAGAAGCCCGCCCTCCTGCTGTTCAGGGTCAGAAAGCAAGACCATGCTGGAGAAGTAAGTCAGGCAGGCTAGGAAGGAGACCTGCAGATGACCCTTGGGTTAACAAAGCAACATTCACAGCCCTGTTCACCACCAGCTAGGATAGTACAGGACTTTGCCTCCCAATCTTGGGAGAAGAGGCATAGATAGTAATGGTCAACTCATGGCCCTTTACTCTTGAGAAACTCCACCCAGCCTCCCCTTATCCAGAAGAAAGCCATTCCTGACTGAGCCTGGCCATTCTGACGCCTTCTTTCCTAGTCTGCACCCAGCCTGTGCTGTATGCGGTATATGATGATAGAAATTTGCACTCTTCATGCTTTGATTTTAAATGCATCTTAGACATTTTGGCGTTTGTGCCTGAATGCTCTCTGAATCATCTTTTTTAAAAAGTTTGATTGTGTAAGTTAAAAAATGTACAAATGTAAACTTCTGAAAATACAATATATGAGCTCTTAGAGTGTATGGACACTGCTCCAGAGACTTTGAATGAATTATCTCTTTAATCCTTACAAAAAGAATGTGATGAGTACTATTATTCCCACTTCAAAGAAAATAAAAAGGACTTACTCTTCCTGGGCATTGACAAGCACTAAGAGATTAATAATGGCAACCCCGCCAGATATCTCTATGGGTACATATGTGTGTATACACTAGTGTGTACGTATATATGATTTGACATGAATGGGAGTACATATGTTGATGTCCAACATCAACATATGATGGATGCTCTAGAACATCTTTCCATTCCAAAAATCATTTTTAACATTTACATAATATTATAATACAAATATTCCGTAAGGTACTTAACTAGTCCCCTATTGATGGATGTTTTTAATTTTTTGCTATTATAAGCATCCTCTACATATATCCCATCTTACTTGTGTAATTCGCTCCTTAGGCTAAAGTCCTAAAAATATGATTGCTGGATTTAAGGGTGTGTATATTTTCTGCTTTGAAACACATTGCAAATTGCCTTCTAGGGAGTTGAAACGATTTTACTCCCACCCACAGTGTGTGAGAGGACTGACTCCTCCAGCCGTGTACCAGCTCTGGCTATTCATTCATTCAGAATTCAGTCAAGAATTTTATGAAGTAGCTGCAGTGTGCCAGATACTGTACTCAGAACCAGGCATTGTTACTCTTTTAAGTCTTTGCCAATCTGAAAGAGTGAGTATCTGTGTTACTACTTGCATTTCTTTGAGAATTAGAAGCGTTGAAACATCTTTTCGTATTTCAGTTGGCCATTTGGATTTTGCTTGTTTTGTGAATTACACTGCGTATTCTTTGCTTCAATCCTTTTTAAACCCGTTAAGGTCAGAGTTTGTCTTTTTAGCGTGTGTTTTGTTAAAATTCTTATCCAGTGTTGGTCTAACCCTTCCAACAGTTGTCATTTAGCCAGTTTGTCATCCATGTAAGTACATATCTTTCTTCCAGATATTGACAAAGTTTATATCAGTCTCTTGGTGAATTCCATTCCTGTAAGTTAGAATCTGCATAGTGACTTTATAATTAAAGACCATCGCTGTGCCTACAGTTCTTTAGGAATTGCTTTGGCATTAAGAATGAGGCTTCAGCTGGGCGCGGTGGCTCACACCTGTAATCCTAGCACTTTGGGAGGCTGAGGCGAGTGGATCACGAGGTCAGGAGTTCAAGACCAGCCTGACCAACATGGTGAAACCCCATCTCTGTTAAAAATGCAAAAATTAGCTGGACGTAGTGGCGCACATCTGTAATCCCAGCTACTCAGGAGGCTGAGGCAAGAGAATCACTTGAACCTGGGATGCAGAGGTTGCAGTGAGCCAAGATCACGCCAGTGCACTCCAGCCTGGGTGACAGAACGAGACTCCGTCTCAAAAAGAAAAAAAAGTGAGGCTTCAGCCAGATGTTTTTGGATTATATGTGGTGTGGCCTATTAAATGGCTTTTATTTTTGTTTCCTCCTATTTCTTAGTATTTCTTTCCACCGGTTCCTGTTGTAAAACGTGACCAATTAGTACTGATGCCGTACATCCTTGTATTAGTAAAAATCCTGCTGTGCCTTGAGGCAGGGCCCTGCTTGGGCCAGGCCTTCCCAGGAAGCCCATTCTGCCCTCTGTAGCATATAGTGCCAGACCTCCCCAGCATTCCCACTTACCTTCACTCTTTCATTGTTGATACATGGGCTAGGTTTCCTACAGAATCATTTCAAGGATGTAGATCTTATCCTCCCAATTGGATTGTGAGTTTGTTGTTACTGCCTTTTTTGGTATTCCTCAAGGATGTCCAGAATGCCTCACATAGTGATGGACTCAGAATACGTATTAAAGAGATTTTCATTAAAATCACACCATTCAGTAAGTTGACCAAGTACATGAAGAGTCAGAAAGACCCAAGATCTTCCTCATCCATAAAATGAAATACTAGTAAGATACTTGCTCATACGAATGTTGGGAGGCTTGGGGTGTCCAGTACACAGTCAGCACTCAGTCAGTGCTGCTGTAGAGACATAGCGTGGACCTTGGTGGCCCAGCAGTCTCAGTCCTGGTTTCTTCTGACCTAAGATTGATGGGAAAGTACAGATGAAAGAGCTGGTTGAGGAGGTGTTGGTAACACATAGAGTTTTTTACGGAGTATCCTCGGAGGGTTACGTGCTCCTTTTTGTTGAATCTGAATCTTCTTTTTTTTCCAATATGGAGCCTCATAATCATTCAGGGACTCAGTGTGATGCCACAAGTTTAGAACTTGCCAGTTCCTCTCTTATGTTCTGCCAGTTTTTTAAAAATGGGAATATGAGTGCGTGTGCACGTGTACACACACACACGTGTGTGTGTGCGTCTTTGTGTACGTAAAATGCTTGGGATAAAAAAAGGTGGATCAAATTTTATCTGGCGTGGCATAGCAACTCTCACCTCTAGTATCTTCTAAATGTTTAACCACACGGACTTGAACTGGTTTACTTCAATTCTATTTTTATTTTCGTAGTCATTTAAATGTATGGGGAGCCAACTCTTTCAAATGAGACATTTTGTCGTTAAAACATGTTATTTAGTTTAACCGCATGGGCCCAGCTTCAGCAACATTGAGGACTGTGAAGAGGGTTCTGAGCAGCTGTTCTCTCCTGACCTGACCGCAGCAGTGACCCACCAGCTTGCAATGCACGCAAACTGAAACAGGCAGGGTGGGCAGCCCAGAGTTGTCTGCCCGGTGGTCTTGGCATCTCTACCTTAGGATGCCAGCTCCTGGCCTTCCTTGCCTGCATTTGGTGGCCCTTGGACCTGCCGTGTCATACAGTGCAAGAGCCCTTCTGGCCCGCATCACCCTGTGTACTGATTAGGTAGGAATCAGCAAATCCGTTGAGTGCATGTTTAATGTGACACAGATGTGGGACATACTGCAGATCTTTCTGCTTACAAATTTTCAGCTTTTTGCATTTCATCAGTGTTGCTTATTATTTACAGAATGTAACTTGAGACATCAGAACAGATTGTAATTTTAAAAGGTTGTAGGGGTGGGGTGGGGCCGCAGGGGATCTGGGAGAAAAAATCCAGTAGTGTGGAATGTTGTTTGCTGTCCAGACCAAACAAACCAGTTTGCCAAGGGTTGATGGACTATGACAGTCAGTCCAATTCATGTTAACACTGGCGGCACTTCATTAAAAGGCAGCTTGACCTTCTTATCACCAAATAAAGAAGAATCTTTTGTTACTAGGTTGACCATTGCAGCAGCAGGCAGAAATGTACCCCTTGTAGAGGCACTGAAGGGCAGCACTGAGCTGCCATGCCAGCTCATGTCCTGCCTCCTTTCCTGTTCACAGAGAAAGGACGCCGTTGAACCCAGTCCCCACTCAGACACGTAGATGTTCTTGCCTCGTGCCTGCTGTGGCTTTACATCCAGGCGCTGTGGCAAGAGGCGGAACAAAGAAACCTCTTCCTTTGCCTAAAAATCCAGGATACTCTTGAGGGCATCGGAATGATGGGCCAGGCCAGTTTGACACAAGTTCAAGGAGAAGGTGCCATCTCTTGCTTCTAGAGGGGCACATCTAGCTAGAGGTGGCCCTGGCTTCTGAGAACGCTCAGCCGTAGGTTACATTTGAGGGCGAACAGTAAAAAGCACCAGCTGGTTGGGAGGAAGATGAGGAGGAGTGCCTGATTGGTTGCTTCTTTCCTGTGTCTAGTTCTAAAGAACCTAAAACTTGGGTCCGAAATAATGAGAGCCATATTGTAAAAATCCTTTGAAGAGAGTTCTCCTGGGGAATGTGAGCTAGTGCGGTGACCTGATCCCTTGGTCAGACAGCTCTGAGCTGTTTAAGTGCTGAGTGTCAACTATCTACAGGGAGCCAGGCCCCTGAGGAGCGACCAGGGTTCCAAGCCCCACTGTTCTTTTCCTTCCTGGAGAAGTGCAGACGGTGCACGTTCCCCTGAGGCCACCAGGCAGCTCTACAGTTACCCTCTGGGTGAATGTGACCCAGGTCAGTAACTTTCTAGTGTCCCCCCACCCCCATGTTGGAATGATCAGCATTCCTATACTCCAGGGGTTCTTGAGTTCTTGAGTTGTTACCAACGCCCTGCCTTTCTCTGGCTCAGATTCGGAGGAGGAGGTCCACTGCGCACTGCCGCTTCTTCACCCCCTGGGCTTTGGAAGCAGCAGCTCTGGCTCCCCTGCACCCAGTTCTCAGTCTTGTGGTCCTGGCCTGCTCCTTTATCACATATGTCTTGAGCACCCTCTCAGCACGTGGCACTGTTCTGAGTGCTGAGGTGCGACCATGCTTAGAAGAGACAAGAATCCCTGGTTCCGCATGGCTTCCCTCAACACCTGTGTTTCCAGGTGGTGGCTTGGGTTCAGAAGAATCCCCCTCCCTGGAAGAGATGAGTGGCTGGAAGGAGAGCATGTCACTGGTTTCCCTGAGACCCTCCCGAGAGCCTCAGTTTCTCCCTCTGCCACCTGAAGTCTTAACTGCAGGGCCTGAAACAGATTCTCTTTAAAAACCCATGAGTGTGGTGACTGGTTTTCATTCTTGTGAGTTGTTAATTTCCGTGTCCCTAGCACTTTTTGAAGCAGCTGCTCCTGTGGCCGCTTTCTTTTCCTCTTCACCCTCCTCCATAGTCTCTGTTTGACAGTAGAAGGAGATTTAAAACCTCCAGGCTGAGTGAACAGGCGGTCTTGAAAAAGCAAACAAATCGGCCCAGGCACAGTGGCTCACGCCTGTAATCCCAGCACTTTGGAAGGCTGAGGCGGGCGGATCACAAGGTCAGGAGTTCGAGACCAGCCTGGCCAATATGGTGAAACGCCATCTCCACTAAAAATATAAAAAAATTAGCTGGGCATGGTGCCGCATACCTATAATCCCAGCTACTCGGGAGGCTGAGGCAGAATTGCTTGAACCCAGGAGGCGGAGGTTGCAGAGAGCCGAGATCGTACCACTGCACTCCAGCCTGGGCGACAGAGCGAGATTACATCTCAAA
>NW_016808946.1:3073131-3101304 GCF_001698545.2 Rhinopithecus bieti
AAAAAAAAAAAAAAAAAAAAAAAAAAAGCAAACAAATCGCAAAGCAGGTCCCCTCTGGGGGCTGGAGCATGCTCATATCTGCTTGGCTTTGGTCATCGGAAGAGGCCCTCGGGGAGGGGTTTCAGGACTTCCCAGGGGAGAGGTGACAGGACACACGCCTCCCCCACTTCACTCAAGGCAGCTTCATTGTCAGCGGTTGTACGTACTAAGATTGTGTTACAAACTTCATTTGCAGAAAGCGTTTTATCCCCTGAAATTTTTTTTTGAAAGCGCCTGCTCTTTTATTAATGGCACTTTTCTAAAACTTCGTTAATTTCAATGCTAAGAATTTGGTATCTGATAGAATTCATTGAGCTGCTAGTTTGATTCACTCTAGCTCTTTTTAAAAAGCTCTGTCAGGCAATAGGATATGGATGGGAAGTGGGTCAGGTGAATAAACGCTTTAAGCAGTCATTTCTTTAGAAAACACCTCTGTAGCCAACATGTGATGTGCTCCTAATGAGTCATTCAGACAGACTCAGGAAAACTTGTCCCCCAGGGTGATCTGTCAAGATAAAATTTTCAATACTGCAGTTTTGCATTTTGGTGTTTTAAATGGACTTGACACCCAATAATTCTGAATAAAGGTAGGAAAAGGGGGGAGATGATTAAGTTTTACAAGTACCTACTATGTGCCAGGCACTATGCTACACATTCTTCATATTTTATCTCAACATTATCAACCAAGTAGGTATTAAGTTCTCACCTATTGATGAGGAAACTGAGGCTAAGAACAATCTAGTAACTTCTTCAGTGTCACTTCAGCTAATAAGTGACTGGGATTTCAGGCTGTGTTTGTCTTTTTTCGGTCTATGTTTGTTCCTTTATACTACCTTGTTCTTAAATTTCATCTCTTCTCTTAAAAGAGGTCAACTTTGGGAGAAGGTAGATAATATAAACATTAAAAGAAAGAGATTATGTAATCATTTACCAGAAATCAATCTGAAAACAGTGGGCTGGGCGCGGTGGCCCACACCTGCAATCCCAGCACTTTCTGAAGCTAAGGCAGGAAAATCATTTGAACCAAAAAAAAAGTAGTGAAAATATCTGATTTATAATGTAATCAGCTTGTTATTAGCATTTGTACTTAATAGCCACAAAATAAAGCTTACCAGAGATTGTGTATTTCAGTTCATGTGAAATATCTTGGGATTGGCATTAGAGGTGACAGGTTAGCAAGGAATTTGATAATGGCTTGAGAGAGTCCAATAAGCACTACACTCTCTGACTCAGAATGTTCTACTTAGAACACAAAGGAAGCTTACATTTGTAAAGTGCCTTGTTCTTCCATGATGTTGAAAGTTGCAAACCACTTTATAGGTTGTCTACTATTTTGTAAAAGCGAAGCAAACCCAGAATGCATGCAAAAATTATGGCCTTTTAAGAAATCCAAGCCTTTTAGGCTCCATTCTTACTATAACATGATCTACTTTATTGGAATTCTTTATAAAGTAACTCTGCCCCTCCCCACCCAGCCATTAACAGGTAGTCTCACCCCTGAGGCAGTTGACTAAGAAAAAAAAATCTGGAGTATTTTTGTCTTAGAGTTTAAATCCCAATAGGCATATCTGTTGGCATTAGTCCTACCAGCTGTCACAGTTGCAGTGTCATGGAGTCCCCAAAACATGTGTTAAATTATGGGAAGCCTTGACCCCTATAAACAAGTCAGGTGTGAATCCCACTGATGGGAGAAAACCCAGCCCAGGAAATGTCGTCCCTGCTGCTGGATGTCAAATTGCTAAAAACTTAGCAATATTAATATAATTTCCAATGATTTCTTGAATCAACATCTTTCTCACATTTTCAATGGCAGTAGTACAACATGGGATTTTCTGTGTGTTATACAAGTATGACTTGAGAACCCTGGGGAGAGGTAAGTAGAATGTTAACAAGAAAGCAAAGGGGAAAGGAAAATACTTGAATTTGAAGCCGTGAGCCTCCCCCATAGGAAAACTAAGTACAAGAGGTTGAATGTTGCACCCTAGCACATCTTAGATCCCAGACACCTCAACTAGGGTTCCTCGTGTGCACCCATGGCACTCTAAATAATGCACTAATAAAAAGAATAGGTACCATTTTATCGAGTGCCTATTATGTACTGGGCTCTGTTCTAAGCACTGTACATGTATTATCTACTCCTCACAACAACCCATTATTACCCCCATTGTATGAGATGAGAAAACCATCACTCCAGGAAGTCACATAATTTCCCCGTGGTTGCAGTTCCTACGGAGTGGAGCTGGGATTCAAACCCACTGGGCAGCCTGGCTCCAGAGCCGATCCTCTCAGCCATTATGTTACGCTGCCTACTCCAGTGCTCCCTATCTCTCCTAGTGCTCCCCTGCTATGTTCTCATTGCTATAAGCTCCCTGGATACTTCCATCCCAGTCTTCCTCAGGGCCTAGCGCTGGCCTCTGCATATGATAGTTCGGGAAAGGTTGGTTGAATAGGGGACTGGAGGAGGCAGGCACAAACCATTTGCAGGGCTCTAAGTTGGCTCGTTTTTCTGGCTACCCTAGTTTGGATTCTCAGTCAGTAATTCCATATAAGAACGAATCTCCACTAACATAAGGTTTCTTTCTGCCCAACCTATTTTCCATGTGTCCAAAATCCAAATTGTCCCAACCTACGGATTGAATACTATCTTTGAGTGGGTTCTAGAAGGTGTATTTCTGTTTCTCTTGAAACTATGGGGAAGAATTTCTCATGTAAACAGAGCCAAAGTTTAGAAATTTTCATCCTCTAGTAGAGTATTCTCAGATTACAATTTGCACGGAAAGGAGTAAAATCTGTTTATGGAGAAGAAATGCTTTTCCACTTTGTCTTTAGAAGTAGATGCATGTGGCCAAGAGGAGGGAGCTACAAGTCAGAGGTTAGATGCAGCATATAGCATGATGGGAGCTACAGATCCGAGATAGATGCAGCCCACGGCATGGTGGGAGCTACAGGTCCGAGATAGATGCAGCCCATGTGTGGTGGGAGCTACAGGTCCAAGATAGATGCAGCCCATGTGTGGTGGGCTTCTTGGGCTTGCAGACGTTGTACTGCTGTGGATACCAGAGAGTTTTTCACCAATTCTTCTACTCCAGTGCAGACAGTACTATTTAGACAGACTGTGGGGTTTCTCTTAGAGAAATGACAAATGTTTGATTAGGCCATTTGGTCAAGAACCCTGGTATCTTGTAACTGCTATCAATGACCAGTATTGTAAGAGGTAGTCTGGATTGATCTACGTTCTCAGTCTAATTGTGCACACTCGAGCACAATATATATCAGTAAGATACTTGATTAAAACAAAAGCCCTGGACACATACATAAAGTGAGTGCAAGCACAAACCCATCACGCAGCCCTTAAGGAAGATGGCAGCCATCAGTTGAATAAACATTCTATGATGCTAATGTCACATGTGTGACATACACTTTCTACTCACTTACTGATTGTTTTTGAGCATCACTTGGTTGATAGACACTGGCCATGACAGACCTCTCAACCAAATTAAGCTGTGCAGGGGTATGTGTATGTGTGCACAGCATCTGTCTTAACCGACAGAACTATGACATAGTTATTCATCGTATAAGCTATGAATAATTAATGCCTGGTTAACTGTTGACTCTCAGGCTGAAAGGCAAGATCAACCAAGTAGAATTGCCTAGATCTTCCTGTGTCACCTTATTTGGATTTACTGTTGATTTTTTTAAAAAAGACGTGAGTTGTTATTACTCTGATCATTGGTTTTGGGCCTCCGGTGTATGTCAGATAGCAATGGCCAGATGCAGGCACACTCTGTATTGATTGCCCTCACTGGATGCATATCTGCAGTGTATCAGCCACTGTATCCACAGCCCCTTCCCTGGGGGAAGAGTCCTCCATGCCGTACAGCAGACTCCCTGACATTTTCATGGAGTTCAAAGCTCAAGTTGGTTTGGTGCTGACATTCTGGATTAGCTGGTTGACTGGAAGGACTGCTTCTTTCTATACACTGTGAAATTTATAAACCGCAGCAGCTGAGGGCTTAACATGGCCGACAAGCTCCAGCTGGCAGCAATTAAATACACCGCAGACCTTTGGCCAAACAAAGGTTTGTGGAGGCAGAGTTGCTGCATGTGCACTGAACAGACTCTTAGGTTGAGTTGGTTCATAAGAGATGCTGTCGATTTAGGAGAGGTGAGTGGGTGGGTTTTGGCCACCTCTTGTTCGGTGATCCATTGTCCCCAGAATTATGGTATCAAGACCCTGTCCAAGTAGCAGCAAAGGTGGTCAGAGGAAAGGAGCAAAGCCACCAGGGAGGCCGCAGGCCTGTCTAACAGTGGTGGGCCAGAGTCGTTTAGACGTTGGTTTGCTGCTCTAGCATCAATGGCAAGATCCACAGCTATTCCACTTTTTTTTATTCATTCATTCATTCATTCATTGGACACCACTATGCTGTAGGCTATAGGCTGAAAGGAGAAGATGGGAATGAAAAAATAATAAGAAGCCATTTCATATCCATTCAAGCAGCAAAGATTCAAGAGTCTAGACCAGTGCTATCCAAAATAAAATTTAAATTTCAAATTCAGTCCTTTAGTTACGCTGGCCACATTTCACATGCTCAGTAGCCACATGTGTGGTAGCTATGTATTGGACAGTGCAGTCCTAGAGAATACCAAGTGCTGGGTATAGATCACTAGGGCGTCTTAAGTGCCTCATTGACAGGAGTGTAAAAATGGTTCAGCCACTTCAAACACAGTTTGGATTATCTTGTTAAGTGAACATTTATATCTTGTGAGCCAGCAAATTCCCCCTAGATAGATTCTCAAAGTTCACCAGGATGAACACGTACAGGAATGTTTGTAATAGCATCATTTGTAATAGCAGAACCTGGAAAAAACCTATGTGCCATCAACAGGAAGATGGATATATCATGGGATAGTCATACAATGGAATATTAATAAAGCAGAGACATGGTGAATTAATCATAGCCACACACAAAAGAAGGCCTGAATCTTAGCAATGTGACAGCGACATCCTTTTTCAAAAGCCCAAAACAAAACCCATAGAACATAACAAGAATGTAATGGAGCGTCCTTTGAAATGTGGTAAGACTACATGAAAAAGAAAAGCACAGGAATGAGAAACACAAGATTCAGAAGGAAGTTCCTGCCTTAGGTAAAGGAGAAACAGGGATTTGGGGTGGCAGAAGACCAACTTGTGGTCCACGATAGAGCGATGGAGTTTTTTTTTTTTTTTGCTTTCACAGATGTTTATTTCAAATAAATAAAGAGAGCCTGATGATGAGAGTGGGCCTTGAACTGAGGATAATCATGAGCCCAGTCCTAAAGTCCAGTTAAAAAAAAAAGGACTGGCCGGGCACGGTGGCTCATGCCTGTAATGCCAGCACTTTTTGAGGCTGAGGCGGGCGGATCACAAGGTCAGGAGATCGAGACCATCCTGGCTAACATGGTAAAACCCCATCTCTACTAAAAATACAAAATATTAGCCAGGCGTGGTAGCGGGCGCCTGTAGTCCCAGCTGCTTGGGAGGCTGAGGCAGGAGAATGACGTGAACCCGGGAGGCGGAGCTTGCAGTGAGCCCAGATCGCGCCACTGCACTCCAGCCTGGGCGACTGAGCGAGACTCTGTCTCGAAAAAAAAAAAAAAGGACTAGAGTCCTTTCCCTCCAGGTGCTCATAGGCTTACTGGAACATACAGGAAAGTCACTTAAAAGTGGACACACTGTCACCGAGCATGAACAAATGTAGGATTGCCGTCACATGGTCATACTAGTCTTAAAGGCCGGCTTGAATGTACCGTACCACATCAACAGATGAACAAAACAGCGTCGTCACACTGTAGCCTTTAAACTTTTTGCTGGCTTACGAGGTTTGAAAACAGTAGCTTACTGTTGCCTTTTTACATTATTTTGGTAATTCTTTAAGATTGGAACTAAATTTGTTCATATGCAGTGACTGTAAATATTCTCCCCTACTCACAGCCTACCGACTTGGATCTGAGAAGGTAAAATTTTAGTTGAGTTTTGGGGCAGAAAGAAGAGTTTTTCAGATACTGACATTGATGAGGTGATAGGGGAGTGGGGAAAAATTCCTTTAATCCAGCTTGCTGCTTCTAGGAAGAGTATGCCTTCTGGAAGTCCTTGTATTCATAAGACTGTAACAGAAGATGTTTCCTTTTAGGGTAAAATTGAACTCATCTGTCTTTTCTTCCATGTTGATGTGAAAAATTAGCCTTGAATGCCACAGTGAGCTCCCCTAGTCAGCAGTGTTGAGCACTGAATCCAGCCTTGCCCTTGGTATCTGTTTGATCAAAAGGCAAGAACCCTGGAAATGGGCAGATAGTTTGTGGCCTGTTGTGAAGACAGTCAAGAAAAGAAACATAACAACAACAGTCAGTGTGTGTCGTTAGGGGAGCCGCTCTGCTTTTGTGTTCTCTGATGTTTTGGTGGGTTTGTAGTTTGCAGGTTAAAAAATAATGTATTGGGAATGGGGGTGAGGTTGGATCGCTGAAACCTGGGGAAGACTCTGAGGGAGTCCACTGAGTCAGGAAATAACTGTTTACACTAAAAGCTGTTTGATCCTATGAGAAGATCAACAAGGTGAGCGCTTTTACTCCCATTCTCAATTATTCTGGAGCTGCCATGAGATGAAAGTTTTAAGAGCTCAGGTCCAGAAACAAGCCGCCTTTCCTCAGCTTCTCTGGCTTCCTCAGATCCACCAGAGGCATGTAGGACTTCAGGTTTTCTCCTTTCTGGTAGCATGTTTTCCCTCAGCTTTGAGTACTAATGAAAATCCTGCTTCGTGTAAGGGAAAGGCCTGTCATCAGTGTCAGCTTCAGGACATTGCCGTCATGTCCCTTTCTTTGTTTTGATCAGTGGGGCAGACAGACACACCCTTGACCTTTCTGTCAGGAAGATGGCGTTCTAGCTGGTTCACGTTTTGCCTCAATGTTGATTTTGCTTTCAGTGCTCAAAATCCCTAGTCTTCAAACTCTCCACCAAAGCTTGCAGGTCATCCTTCCTTCTTAGCTCAATTAATGGCCCTTATACCATCTGCCAGCCACCAGGCACTCACTCGTTTATTCAGCTTATCCTGACTGCTGCTGTACCATAAACCAGACACTGTTCTCCATCCCAGGAATGCAGTGAATGAAACAAATTCCCCCTCTCCTGCAGCTTCCAGTCCACATGGGAGCCAAGCAGTAAATAACATGTTTCTCCACCTGGCATGGAAAGCAAATGTGTTTTGAGCAGATGACTGACTTGATGTAACTTATCTTTTTTTTTTTTTTTTTTTTTTTTTGAGACAGAGTCTCGCTCTGTCACCCAGGCTGGAGTGCAGTGGCGTGATCTCGGCTCACTGCAACCTCTGCCTCCCGGGTTCATACCATTCTCCTGCCTCAGCCTCCCAAGTAGCTGGGACTACAGCCACCCGCCACCACACCCAGCTAATTTTTTGTATTTTTAGTAGAGATGGGGTTTCACCGTGTTAGCCAGGATGGTCTTGATCTCCTGACCTCATGATCTGCCCGCCTTGGCCTCCCAAAGTGCTGGGATTACAGGCATGAGCCACTGTGCCCGGCCAATGTAACTTATTTTTTGAAAGGGCCATTCTCATTGCCATTAGGAGAGTGGACAAGGATGGAAGGAAAGAAAACAAGTTATGAGGCTACTATGATAATACATTACAAATCCAGGAATCATTTGTTAGTTATGATCGAGATGGCGAAATAGTCAGATTTGGGATATATATTGAATTTGAGCCTGTGCAGGCCTCCAAGTTGATTGGGGAAGATGTGTTGAGATGAGTCTGAATCAAACCTTACATTGAAAGTGATGAGGAAGCAGACCCTGCCATATTCCTCTTGGAGAGGCCTTTGGGCTTCTACCATGTAGCCTGGCAGAGAGGTCAGCAGGACTGCCTTGGGGAAAGGATACTTTATTAGCCTGTATAGGCAGTGATTGGAATGACAGCAGGTGTTTTGCTAGGCAAGGAGATAAGAACAGAGCTCTGCTACCTGGAGAGGCACGCCAGGCTCCTTCCCCTAAGCCCCTGCCTGCAGAGGTTACCATCATCCTTTCGGCAGCAGTTGTCCAGCTTCTCTGCTGATGGGTTAGCGGCAGCCCCTATACTGCCCTCCCCACTTTCAGTCAATAGTTGGGCTCTGAGTAGCCAACTGTAAGCCTGCGTCTTGAAGGAAGGATTGAGACTGGCAGGGTGTGTGAGTGTGTGATATAAATACAATGGGTTTTTTACTCTTTCCCTTAGTGCAGATCATTGAAACTTCTATACAGTCTCTTTCTATTACCCTGAGAGAGTACAATTGATAGTACTGAAGACATCCTTATAACCGAACTTGTGTAAAATTATCACTAGATTTTTGTCTTTCCAGCACATAGCAAACCTCACCAAGGTAGGGAGCTGTCCTTCAGAAGTCGTCACAGCCTGTTGAACTGAGTGCTGATCTGGATTCGGGAGCACTTTTCAGTTACCCCAGCTGTGCACGGTCTGTTGCATGGCCTGTGACAAGTTTCTAGGGTTGTTTCTGTCCATATTACCAACCTGACTTGCCCACCAGGGCACTTTCTGCCCTCGTAAGTAAATCTCTGCGCTGCCTACTGTTAGTTCCTGCTTCTGAAGTGCTGATTCAGTGTGTAAGCCTTCTCCTCTCTTTTAGATCTGTCTAGAGAGGGATGTTTTGCTTCAGTGAGCTCCAGGAACAAATAATAAAAAGTACAGCAAGTACAAGGCCGAGGACAGACCCCGTGCGCTCGTATCAGTCATCTGAAATATGCGCAGCCTTTCCAAGACAAATGTGCACTCCTGTTTCTAGGAAAACACCAGAAAGTACTTACCAATTACCCTGTATATGGTGTGTGGAAAAGACAACATCAGCCTACCCTGAAAGCCATAACAGAGCAGATTCCTCTGGGCAGCCGACAGCTGAGTGGCCCAAGTTAGAGCCGCTGCAGAATCCCAGCCTGTGGCCTGGGCCAGGTCTAGGTCCAGGGGGCCTTCTTCCCCTTGCATGATTACCATGTCCCTCACCCTTTGCCCAAGCAACTGACCTCACCTTAGAAGAAGTCCCAAGGGTTGATGTGTTCTTACTAAATGCCCAGGGTTTTCTTCCAGACCCATCACAAATCCAAAGATGGCTCTCCTGAAGAGATGCCTGGATAAACAGGGTGCAACCTGGGGAAATCTATTACAGTAATAACCGCAGGAACGAGAGCCGCCACTGGTGGGCAGCTCACCATCCGCCAGGACCAGGCTTGGCGGGCACTGTTTTATTTGGTCTTCACAGCAGTCCTGTAAGGTAGGTGTCTTCGTCCTGTTTCAGAGAGAAAACTGAAACTGAAGGTTAAGGAAGTTAACCAACTTACCCACGATCACATGGCCAGAAAATAGTAGAGGCCAGATTCAAACTCAGATGAGAGTCTTTAACCACTATTTCATGGTACATTCATTCACAGGCAATACTGTCGTTTAATTCTGTTCACTAAATGTAGAGTATGTCTGGTATTACAGAGTGCTTTTGTCTTAGTGAGAAAGGGAAATCATTTTAACCTGCACACTTAACCTCTTGGATTTTTGTCCATTTACCCATCTAGGACTCAGGCACAGAGGGTTCGGAAACCGCGTTGCTGCACGGGGCCCCAGGGCCTGCTTCCCCGATACTCTGAGAGCCAGGCGGAAGGACAGGAGCAGCTCTTCAAACTCACAGACAACATACAGGATGAATTGTAAGTTAGAGCATGGGAAACCAGCCCTGTGGGTCTACTGAGTTGCCTCTTCTCCTTTTGATCCTGAGAAGTTTCCATCTGATCTGAGTTATTGTCATGACTCTCCGACCTTAGATCTGGTCAAAGAATTCCTTGCCCCAAATGTTTTTTAGATTTAGATATAACTGATGGTAAACAGCCTTTTTTACTCTAAGGAGTGGTTTTCGACTATGTGCCATAGCCTGGCCTTAGTGTTTTGTTTCTAGAAAATGGCAGTCTCTTTCTAGTTAGTTCAAAGAGAGAAGATAATGAATAAAATGTTCTCAATTTTAAGGTTTTTCTCCAGGAAAAGTTTCTTAAACTTTGATATCCCATTTTGCGGCAGAATGCTAGCAAAACAAAATGGAAAAACAAATAGCAAACAACTGATAGTGGGACATTTTGGAAATGTGTTTTTCTTAAGATTGCTTTGTTACTCTTTAAATATGGAGCCTTTATACCTGGGATCTTGTCATATCTTCAGTTAGTGATATTATTCCTGGTTGACATGGTAGAATTAAGTCTTTCACTATTTTAGGATATTTTGCAGAGATCCTTGTAGCATAAACGTGCTCTATAACCTGAATAGGTGCCAGAACCACCAGCCTAGAGAAAGCAGTTAGTTGTGTCTAGGAGTAGCAAAATACTAGTTTAATTTCTTCTGATGCTCATTTGTCTCCTTTAAGGTAAAACGAGCTTGGGAGGATTCTGAGTGCTGTGAGTGTGTTTTGGTGGGTGGAGGAATGTCTGAAATAGAGGTCAACTGTCAGGATAGTCTTCAGAGTCATTGTTAGGGACAGTGTTAAGTAGACCTCATCTCATATATTCGTGGCAGTATTTGAATGGGGATATCAAAAGCCAAATCCAGAAGGTATTTGTTGCTTGACAGATAGAATGGCATCTTCCTACATGTGCCTTGTGTGACCCCTATGGTGTTATTAGAAGGTTTCTTGATAATAGAGTTGTATTTTCTTGTTTCATCTACTTGGGTTGCCATTATAAAATATTACAGACTGGGCAGCTTAAGCAACAGAAATTTGTCTTCTCACAGTTCTAAAGGCTGAGAGGTCCAGTATCAAAGCATCTTGTGATTCTGCTGCTGGTGGGAGTTCTCTTTCTGGCTTGCAGGTAGCCCTCTTCTCACTGTGTTCCCACATCGCAGAGAGAGAGGCACTCTCTGGTGTCTCTTATAAGGGCACTAATCCTATCAGCTCAGGGCCCCAACCTTATGACTACTTTAATTTAACTGTGATTACTTTCTTACTCCAAGTGGTCACATTGGGGTTAGGGCTTCCACATATAAATTGGCAGGGAGGGGGTAACTGTGTCCACAGCAGGTGTCGCTCGTAGCTTCTGCTGTTTGAGTCCAGTGCCTGCAGTGCCCATGCAGTTCACTCCAGGGAGAACTTTCTATTCCTGCCTTTCTTGAGGCAGAGATGTGGTACCATGACTGCTCTTGATACTGCTTTATAGATGGAACTTTTAGCCTTTGGATGGGAAGTCTAGAGAGTCCTTTCTCAGGTCTGGCAGGACATGGTGCAGAGTCTGCTACAATGGCAGCCCTGTGAGGCTGGGATTTTTGTCTGTTCCATTCAGGGAAGAATCCTCAGCACACAGAACAGTGCCTGGCATCGAATAGGCACCCAATATGTACAGCCAGATAGCTGCAGTTCAGCATTTGTGTTCACATGTGTCCATTTTCCAACCATTTGGGGGTTTTTTGTCAAAGGCTAAATGAGATTATAAATTATTGCATGTTGTCTTTTCACTTTCCTCCCCAACTCACCTCCATTCAAGTCAAACCATCTCTGGTCACTGTGAAATTCGCTTGTAATAGAAGACATTGCCTAGTACAGCCAACATAGGACTGCTCTCAGTGAGATACACACATTGAAAAACAGAGCCAGAGAGAGCTGAAAACTGGAATCAAAATGAAATCAGTAAAATAGTTTTCATGAAACTCATATGAACTAGGAAGAGATACTGGCATGAATGAATTCTGACCTTAAAAGATGAAAACCATGTGTCTCCACCCAAGTTGTGGGTTAAATCTTGCCAGTGAATGCGGAAGGAGGCACGTGACCACGGCCTTCCCAAGTGTACAAGGAAGAAGCCATCAGGGAGTGTGGCGAATGTTCCTCCGAAACGTCCTCAGTTGTCAGCCTGGGTCTTCGCGGTGGAGTGAACATTACACTCATCACTTTGCAAGAAAGGAGTTTTCAGGAAAAGCCCACAAGCGCCAAATTATACCTCTGACTTTTATCCTAGATTTGTAATTAAAAACATGTTTAAAGACCTAATTATTTGCATATTTCCCTTCAGAGTTAACCCCTTTAAAGGGTCTTTAATACCTTGCTCTACTGTTCGAACTAAATGTTTCCACATTTTTTTCCAGTTAGGCTCACTGTTTCACTTCTGGAAAATATTGTGTAATTATTTCCCGATGGAGTGAAAACCCCACGAAGTCCCCAGTGCCATTGTGACTTCAACCTTGTTCTCCCAGATCGACTTGCATTTCATTTTTTTCATTCTATTTAATTAATTAATATCAAAAAGATAGTTACCGACATTTGATGTCTGGTCTGGCCAGCTGAAAGGTCTTCACTTTCAAATTCATCATATAGTCCTCTGAGAAGTTGTGCAATTGTCATTGCTTCCTGTCTTTCTCAATTTTGGTTTTGAAACAGGATCCAGGTTAAGATGATGTTAAAGTAACATTTGTCTTATGTGGTGAAATTAATTTTTCTTTCTAACTCGTGACTCATTTGTAGCCAGAAACTCATTTTCATTTTGTTGTAAGGTACCTGTTTTATTTCTAATACTGCCTCACATGTAACAGTGCACACCAGGCTAGTGACAGGAGGGTGGCTCCTGCCTTTTAGAAAACGCTCATGAGCAACCCACGTGGCCTGCGAAGCTGCCCTAATGTACTGCTTTCTGGAATTAGACAATTGAAATTGTACTTTTTAAATGTAGTTTTAGAAAGTAACATTTATGAGATTTTTTAAATACAGAAAAGTGTACAAAATAAAAGTAGCCTATGTATCCACCAGCCAAATAAGTTGCTCCTCTTTTCAATTTTTTGTAGAGATGGAGTCTCGTCATGTTGCTCAGGCAGGTCCGAACTCCTGGCCTTAAGTCATCCTCCCACCTCAGCCTCCCAAAGAGCTATGAGGCCAAAGTGGGAGGATCGCTTGAGGCTGGGAGTTCAAGACCAGCCTGAGCAACGTGGCAAAACCCCATCCATACAAAAATCAGCCAGGCGTGGTGGCACACACCTGTAGCCCCAGCTACTTGGGAGGCTGAGGTGGGAGGATGGCTTGAACCTGGGAGGTTGAGGCTGCTGTGAGCTGAAATCACACCACTGCACTCCAGCCTGGGTGACAGAGTGAGATCCTGTCTCAAAAAGAAACTCATATGCAGGGTTAGCAAATCCAAGAGTATAGAAAATAAAATCAAGAGTAAAAGTCTCTTATCTACTTTGTAAACATGCTGTTTATGATTTTTGTATCTTGTCTCTTCTTGAGAAATTTCACGGAGAAAGAGAAATCAGGAAAATTTTTGAGCACACCATGTAATATTGATCCTAATAGCATATAATTATAAGTACAAATCTTATAGTAACATACACAGTCTCAAAATAAAAACAATTCCTCCTTCCGAGGAATGGAATAGAATTTATTAGCTTCCATTTCCTAAACTAGGAAATAATCTACTAGTAACTATTGACACTTACAGAATTGGCCATTTGTTGATATGTCCCTGAATTAAAACTTACATTTGGCAGATGGCACAGCTACTCTGGTAAAGTTAGAAGTTTGCTAAATCTTTAATAAGCTAAATCAGGAGTTCTAAGAGAAGTTTTCAACTTTCCTACTGGTAACATGTGTCTAGCATCCAAAGTTGCCTGTACACTGGCAAATTTCTTGCCTTACTGTAATGCCAGTGTCATCTTCTGAGACACCCTAATGCATACATTTATTGAATCCTACTGTGTGCCAGGGTGAGTAAGAAATTTCCTCTGTCCTCAGTGCATTCACAGTTTAGCAGGGGAAGCAGGCACTGTATTACCAACAACCTATAACATATATTGCTGTTTAGAAGTATGAGCAACATATTATGGAACCACAGACGGGAAGTGATTAATTTAGGCTCTGGACAAGTCACCTGACTGTGTAGGAGGTGGAGGAATGTGCCAAGGAGAGAAGGTGCATGGACAGAGCACAGTGCTGGGCAGAGACACGGAGCAGAAGAGCTCACGGCAGGTCTGGAGAATTTGGGGTCAGCCTTTTGTGGCAGCAGCGCATGTGGAGAGAAGGAGCGGAGGCTGGAAAGGTGGGTTCCCAGGCCGGATGCTGAAGGCTGACCTTAGTGGTCATGCCGAGGAGCCTGCCTCTCCTATAGGTGGGAGTGAGACTGTGAGGAAGAGGATCCCACTCAAAATTCCTCATGCAAAATAAAACCTTGACAGCAGCAGGTAGAGAGACTGCAGGCACAAAGCCAGTTAGGAGGCCCCTGGAGTAGCCCAGGTAGAAGGTGGAGAGGCCCGAACACGGTGGCCATAACGATGACTAGAAGAGGACAGATTGGAGAGGCATTAAGGAAGCAGTCTCTGTGGATCCTTCAACTGCTGAATTGGAATCTGAGTGAGGAGGAGGGTTGAGAGTGGCTCCGGGCTCCTTGAGTGTCTGGTTGATGGGGATGCCATCCGCTGATGCTGGGGGTGCTGAAGAACAAGGGTTGGAGAAGGAGCAGCTCCCCAGTGGACGTGTTGAGGTGCCCTGAAGAGGACCTGGCACTCAGAGCGACACTGGACCCAGACATGGAGTCAGGGCCATAGATGGACCTGGGGTGGGTAATGCCTAGGGGTAGAGGAGCCTGTTCTAGGAGCACTGAGTCAGGCGTCTCAGAATGCTTCTGATTTTGAAATGACTCCAGAGGGAGTAGAATCAGGTATATCAATGAGTTAATATTGAGGGGGAAAAAAGCGGGAGGAAAATTAAGTAGAGTGGCTGAAGCAGTTAACTTGGCAGATTTCTCCCTGAGACAAGTTGGTCATGAGCCTCTTTCCCATGTGGCCTTCCAGAGACAGATCTCTCTCTCCAATCTCCTGATGAGACGATGTGTGGGGGAAGGAGGGGTCATCCCCACAGGTTTGGGATAACTGGGCACCTATTCTCAACAGAAGAGCCACCATGAACTGTGGATCTCTTTCGTGTGGGGCACGTAGATTAGCTCACACCATCACGGTGGCCCTGCAGAGTAGACACATGGGGTTCTACACATCAGGATGGGGAAGCTCTGGGCAGAGTGAGAGGCGGAGGCGACTGGCACCAGAGCGGCTGGCTCCCCTGGCGAGGCTGCAGTGTGGCTTGGGAGGATGTTGTGATCTGCCCCAGAGGAGGCCTGAGGCTGCTGTTGATGGTACCATGGCTGCTGTTGTCGAGAGTGCCCTGTGGTTCCTGGTCTGTGGATGTCGTTAGTGATGGTGGATTCTATTAAGGCAGCACTGGCTCTTGGCAGATTCACCCACCCTTAGCACCTGTCATCTTGGAAAAGGGTGGAAGCTGGTGCCACAGCCTTCCCTTCTCTCGGAAGAAACTTTCTGACACTGAGCCCCAAGGCCAGAGTATCCTCTTTCTCTCCTTAAAGGGGAGTTAAAACTTTTTTCTTCCTTATTTTTTTTTTTTTAAATAGAGATAGTGTCTCACTATGTGGCCCAGGCTGGTCTCAAACTCCTGGGCTCCAGCGATCCTCCCGCCTCAGCTTCCGAAAGTGCTGGGATTATCGGTGGGAGCCACCGTGCTCTGCCCCCAGAATTGAAACTTTTAACTGAGGTTTCAGAAGAGTATAAAAATCCTATTTTTTAAATAGAATCAATTATAGTATCTACAGCAACCTCAAATGTGTCAACTGAATACTGAGGTGACTTCTCTAGGTCTCAGATTGGAAGGATAAAGCTCATCTGATGCTGTGTGTTTCTGGCTCCCGTTTCCTCTCAGTTAATAACAGATCAGAGAACAGAAGGAGTATGCTCAGGGCCACCCGAGACCATGGTGGCCTTCTTCCCTCAAGATTTTTCCAACAGTCACTCATTCGTGGACCAAAAGCAGGCCTTGCGGGAGGCTCGATTTTAAGGGAAGTGAAGAGAGGAGAGTCTGGGGTCGAGACTGCAAAGCAGTGTGAGCACCTCAGGGAGCCTCAAGTGAGGCAAAGGAAAGCCTGGGAGAACTAGTCCAGGGAGGGAGGGGAATGGCCTATGGCTTTAGGGAAAGGGAACGGAAGAAGGTGCAGATGGGCAGAGGGGAGGGTGGGGAGCGTGCTGCGCTTGCCAGGCTTCTCTTACCACCCTGAGTTTTGCTGCTTTTCTCACAGTGACAAGTTTGGGATCAGACTCCATTAGATAAGGGGTCTGGTCTGGAACTGTTTAATTATTCTTTGATGTGATTGGCAGATTTTGTAAAAAAAAAAAAAGAATTAAAATTAATAATAATGATGATGATGCAACCCAAAGTGCTGGCCATTGTGGGGTGCAGGAAAGCCACAGGGACAGAGTTGTGGTCGCCTGGTCCCTGGGGTCACTGCCCAGTTCCAGCTGTGGCCTCGCTACCTGCCTTCTCCTTCCTTCAGCCAAACCCTTGGCTCTGATCTGCTTTTGATTTGAAAAGACTTTAGAACACTTCATGCACAATTTCCAAACATATGTTATTATCAGTAGCAGCTTCAGGGCACGCGCAGGGTCCTGGACTTACAGGACAGAGATCCGTGTGGAGTGACAGCACTGCCTTCCTCCACTTGCCTTTCTGTATGGCCATGAATTCCTTGACCTCCGTGCTCACTTTATGAAGAAAACTGGCAGTGATTACCCTCTCCATCAGAGAGATGGGGGAGCCTGAGCTACCAAGAAAACCACGAACTCAGCCAGAGTCAACCAGCGGGCCGGGCTTTCCTGCTGGCTCGGCCTGTGTTTCCTTCACTGTGCCCTCTACCTTTCCAGAGGCGTCCCAGATCAGTCACCCCTCCTCCAGAAGTGGTTCTGGCCTGATGGAGGACTTGCACCATCTGTCTCCCAGGCTGGAGTGCAGTGGCGCGATCTCGGCTCACTGCAAGCTCCACCTCCCGGGTTCACGCCATTCTCCTGCCTCAGCCTCTGAGTAGCTGGGACTACCCAGCTAATTTTTTTTGTATTTTAGTAGAGACGGGGTTTCACCGCATTAGCCAGGATGGTCTCGATCTCTTGACCTCATGATCCGCCCATCTCAGCCTCCCAAAGTGCTGGGATTACAGGCGTGAGCCACCGCCCCCAGCCGGAAAAGAGTCTATTTTAAAGCCTATAGAAGTGTTCCAGGATGGAAAGCACACTAGTCATGTCGGCCACTCTGGTCTGGGTTTGAGAGCATCTGCCCAGATGGAAAGCCTGTGACTGACATGTAAATGTCAGCTATGGCGAGTGCCCAGTGTGGTGGCGCTGGGGGCTGGGAGCTGGGCACTGGGGTGGAAGTGCCTGTGCTGTGCTCACCTAGAGGAAGGAACCTCAAATCTGAGTTGGATTTTTCATGCACATTCCTGCTGTCACCCCAATCATGGTGGCCAACTTTGGAGTCTCCTTGGAGAGCCCGTGACGGCCTCAGTGACTGTGCACCAGGCCCACTCCAGGGTCTCAGCTCGGGTCCCTGGCTGGCACTGTCACCTCTTCTCTGTGTCAGGATCATTTTTATACCTGTCTGTCTGTCTTTCCCCGTGCCCTCCTTTCTTTCCCGGACCAGCTATTTCAGATTCCATCCAACTCTGTTCAGTGATGATGCCGCTCTCAATGCCGTCAGAGCGCAAGACGTGCTGGCTGGCACTGTGTCACCTCTTCTCTGTGTCAGGATCATTTTTATACCTGTCTGTCTGTCTTTCTGTCTTGCCCCCTGCCCTTCTTTCTTTCCCGGACCAGCTATTTCAGATTCCATCCAACTCTGTTCAGTGATGATGCCGCTCTCAATGCTGTCAGAGCGCAAGACGTGAGAACGCCTGTGCTGAATGGCCTGAACGCTGAAGGCTGCGGGTCTTTCTAATTTTGGCATTGAGACTTTACAAGTCTACATTCTTGGCATTGCCAACCAGTTAGAACAGAACAATAAACCCCAGTTTTTGTCACGGGCGTCTGTAATTAAAATGGCAACTGGAACAAGGCAGACACTGAGTGCTGATGGGGTGGCCAACTCTGGGTTGCTCAGGGAGACACAGGGCTGTGAGATATAGACCCCACTTACAGGGCTCACCTTATAGTCAGAGAGCGGAGAGACTTATCCAGGACACATGGAAACAACGAGTGGGTGCTTGGCCGTGCTTTGGGGGCCATCACAAGTAAATGCTCAAAAGTGGAGGAGGGGCTGGAGTATGTGGGGGATGCTTCATAGAGAAGTTAGGACCTGTGATCCTTGCAGGGAGGGGGGTGGGATTTAGAGAAGTTGAGAGAGCGGGCGTGCGTCCTGCACGGACCCCCAATGAGCGAGGGCCCGGCAGCCTGTTCCCTTCAGCAGGCAGGCCACCTCCCACCCCCAGGCTCTGCCTCCTGCAGAGGACCTGGGAACAACACCGCTCTGGACCCAGGTTTCGGAACACTTCCAGGTGGAGCCTGGCTCTGAGCAATTCAGTTTGCCAGCGGGAGTCCGACTGCCACTCTGTCGTCAGCCTTTAGTATTCCTGCCGCCGTCCATCCTCGTCCGGTGTCCCTGGACGCTGCAGCCCCATTGTGAAGGGCTGTCACAAGATGCAGGGGAGGCAGCCAGGCCCGGGGGGACTGTCACGCTGTTCCCAAGGTTCACTGCTCTTCATTCAGTGGCCAGAGAGGTTTGATGTGCATAAATTTCCACTTTAAATGTGTGAGCTCCGTGATAGAGGAATTCAGTTTTTTTGGAGTGGCCCAAAAGCTCCTGAAGTAACAGCTAGTAGTTTCCAGAAGGAAGATGACAGCTTTACCTGAGAAAGCGTTTTCTGACTCTTTGAGTTTTCTGAACATGAAGTGGATGGGGGAGCGCCCCGTCACTGGAGGGGCTGAGCTTAGGGAGGGAGGAAGTGGGTGTGGGAGTGCAGGTGTTCTAACACCAGGCTGTCTCTTCCTGGCATGCCATTTGGTGAACCTGTTTAATTCTGCTTTTTCCCCGTCAGCTTTCAGCACCCCCAGCCGCGTCTTCTCGCCCGCTCATGTTTCCCTCCCCTCTGCCAGGCAGTGAACTTTCTCAGCTGCTCCTTCAGTTTCACATTGAAAGGCATCCCGTTTTCTGTTTCGTCCAATAGAGCATTGTTACCGTTTTCTGTAAGCTTTAAGGTGTCCAGAAATGCTCACAGAAAAACAACAACAAACACCCCACAAGATACAATTTCAGGATATAAAAGTATTTCTATCATTGAAATTGTTGGTGGTCATCATTAGCTGACATTTATCAAGCGCCCCATCGAGGGGTGTGGGGTGCCATGGCCATGGGCCTCACAACAGGCCCCTGAGGCCAGGCCCACTTTTGTTCCTAATTTACAAAAGTGGCAGCTGAAGCCCAGCGTAATTAGGCCACCTGCCCAAGGTGTAGTGAGCAAGGGGGCCGGGGTTTACACTCAGGCCCTGGGGCCACAGAGCCCGCAGTGGGCCTCCCCCGGCACTGGGCGAAGCCCCAGGTGTCACTCCTATGTTCCCATCTTGCTTTGCAGCTTCATCGCTGTGGAGAACATTGACAGCTACTGCGTACTCATCTCCTCCAAAGCTGTTTACTTCCTGAAAAGTGGAGACTACGTGGACCGAGAAGCCATTTTCCTAGAAGTCAAATACGATGACCTCTACCACTGCCTTGTCTCCAAAGACCATGGGAAGGTGTACGTGCAGGTCACCAAGAAAGCCGTGAGCACGAGCAGTGGAGTGTCCATCCCCGGCCCCTCCCACCAGAAGCCCATGGTGAGTGCATGGCTGTTCTCAGGCTCCTCAGGGGCGGGGCCAGGGCCTCCATGCCTCTGCCCTGCTTCCCCCTCCTCAGCAGGAGCCCATTTAGGAGGTTCAGGCTGGGCCCTTCCCAGGAGTGCTGCCTCTCCGTCCTGAACATGGGAGGGGCCCAGGGTATGTTCACAGGTGATGCTGCCCTCCCAGCTGCCCCATGGGTGACCGTGGGAACGTTACTGCCTCACAACATTTGTGCCTCAGTTACCCATAGATGTAGTGAGAGTGACAAATACTCACTCTCATTGTGATAATGAAGCAGGCTGACAGTGCCTCCAGTTACCCATGATGTAGTGACGAGTGACGCAAGTACTGCCACTCCTCAATTGGCGATAAGGAGCAGCTAACAGTGCCTCAGTTACCCATAGATGTAGTGAGAGTGACAATACTCACTCTCGCTGGCGATAAGGAGCAGCTAACAGTGCCTCAGTTACCCATAGATGTAGTGAGAGTGACAATACTCACTCTCGCTGGCGATAAGGAGCAGCTAACAAAGCACACAGGGTTCTTCTGCTCCCACGATGGGATTCTCCAGTGCGCTGGATCGAAGAAAGCACTGGAGCTCAGGCCTCTCCATTGTTGCTCCTTAACAGTGGGAACCAGAACTTTTGTTCTAGTAGCATCTAGCATGTGCAATAAGTATTTGTAAATAAAAGTTGTGCTTGGCCTCCAAAGAGGGCAAGATACTGTTATGACAAGGCCTTTAAATAAGAAAGCTCCTGTGAATAGCTCACGTGCCTGGAGGGCTGGCCGTCTTGTGGGTTGTGTGGTCATTGTGTCGCTGTCATCCCTTCCTCACTGTTGGTCATGGCAGGTGATTCATTCAGGTCTACACAGCTGACCTTGAGGAGCTGGGGTTCAAATCCAAGTGACTTGACACCAGAGCTGGCTGCAGAGCCCCTC
Source organism: Rhinopithecus bieti (assembly GCF_001698545.2). Taxonomy (NCBI): domain Eukaryota; kingdom Metazoa; phylum Chordata; class Mammalia; order Primates; family Cercopithecidae; genus Rhinopithecus; species Rhinopithecus bieti. The sequence goes on from NW_016808946.1 coordinate 3,093,795, forward strand.
GCGGTGCTGTCCCTGGCCAGTCTGCCTGGTGGCTTGCCACGACACCCAGGTGTTAGTCCTGCTCATTCTCACCCGGTACGCCAGGATTTTGAAGCTTGCATTCAAGAATGATACGTTAATTAAAAGGGCCTGCTCACCTCTCTCTCTCTACGGATCAGAAATAGCACCAGCCTTATTGGGCCTCTCTCCTCCGGAGTCCTTTGGCCTCCCCCTGCTCAGGAGTGCACTTGGGCTTGCTTGGGCTTGTGTAACGCTCCCCTGGGGTCATTGGCTTAAGTCAGAGCTGGCTGACAAAGAGGGCGAGCACCCCAAAGTGTGAGTATTTCTCCAGATCCCTTCACTGTAGCAGGTGGGCAGCCTCGCCTACTACACTTCTGCGCCCTTTCAAAGCAGGTGGGCAGGGAGGTGTTTGTGGTAAGAAAGACCTAGAGGCTTTTGTTGGCTGATTGTTCTTCCTTCCTCGGCTGTCACCAGACCTGAGATGTGAACCCCGCACTCCTGCTCTCGGTCTTACCTCTGCACATCAGTTCTGGGGGCAGGGAGGGGTGGGGTCCCAGATGGCAGGTGAGTATGGGTTGGCTGCACAGCCCTGGGGAATGTTTAAAAAGACAGATCGGCCGGGTGTGATGGCCCACGCCTGTAATCCCAGCACTTTGGGTAGCTCACGAGGTCAGGAGTTCGAGACCATCCTGGCTAACACGGTGAAGCACCGTCTCTACTAAAAAAAAAAAAAATTAGCCAGGCATGGTAGCACACGCCTGTAGTCCCAGCTACATGGGAGGCTGAGGCAGGAGAATCACTTGAACCCGGGAGGCGGAGGTTGCAGTGAACAGAGATCGTGCCTAGGTGACAGAGACTCCATGTTAAAAAATAAAAAAAAAAAATTTGCAGGGACCCCACCGCAGACTTGAGTGCAAGTGAACTAGGGGAGCAGCCTCGGCCATCACTGTTTCTTTGACGTGTACATCCCATCCTGAGACGCAGCTGGGCTGGGAGCCGCCGCCTGGGGCATCTGATTCCTGGGTTCCCCGCCCTGGGGGCGGGTGACCCACCCTGTTCTCCCCCTTAGGTCCACGTGAAATCTGAGGTCCTCGCTGCCAAGTTGTCACAAGAAATAAACTACGCCAAGAGCCTCTACTATGAACAGCAGCTTATGTTAAGACTCAGCGAAAACCCAGAGCACCTGGAGCTGGACTCCTGAAGCCCCGCTGCTGAGACGGGCGCTCCCGACACAGCACAGACCCACCAGGAGGAAAGAGGCCAAGCTCTCGGCTGGCATTAGAGGCAGAACCAGAGTTGGGTTTGGGGAAGTTGTCAAGGAATGAGGGAAAGTAAACCCTCATGAGGAAAAATACAAATGGAAATCATATTAATTTGTGAGGCGGGGAGTTATTTTAGATTATGGGAAATAATTTTTAAAGGTATTGGTTAAATAACATTTAAAAACATGTACCGAGACGAATCTAATTTTTAGATGCCCTGTATTTTGTTAACATGTATATATGTACAACTGTGTGTTTGTAAATATATAGGAACGTTTCTGAACAGGGCCTGTGCTATGTGTAAAGGTTTGTTAACTGTAAAGTAATATAAAATTATATTGGATCTCCTATTGCACTAATTCTAGACATCTAATTCAGGATACTGTCTATAGAAAGGCATTCTTAAAGAATGTTACATCTTAGTTTTGGAGACTAAAGTATTCCCAGTAAAGTGGGTTGAGGTGAGGGCTGTGGTCCTGAAAGGGACACCTCTGACATCGTGGCTGTCCAGCTGGGCCGTGAGCTGCGGCACCCAGGTCTAGCGCTGGCCCTTCGGAAGGGTCTAGGAGAGGGCTTGGGAGCTCACTTTTAGTTTCTCACCCCCATTTTACAAAGAGTGCTTAGATTCTCACAAATTACGTTATAAGTTATCCATTTGGCTTTATCCTAACTAGTCTTACCGAACTTAGAGGGAAACCTGTGCTCCATTACCACACATGGGCAAATCAGCATTGTAAGCTTTCTCAGGTTATTATTAGAGAGGTTGGAAACGTTGGTAAACTCTGTTGACTGAGAAGGAAAAGAAAAATCCCATTGAACTCCTGCAACAAATCAGAAATCCACATAAGAGTGCTCTCCTGCCTGGGCAGCAACAGCCAAGAACAAAGCCCTGGGACTGTTTGCTTTTTAATAAAGCCACAGGCGGGCATCGCAGCTCCACAGCCCGAGGGGACACAGGATGGAAACCCCAGGGTGAGAAGGGAGCGGAGAGAGTTCCAGAAGGGGGATGAAATAGTATTAAAAAGCTGCGTTGGTAAGCTTTTCGTGGAACCAAGATTTGACGAAAGCATCTCTTATCCTTGTTTTAAATTCCTGCTGGGAGCAAGGCCTGGTGTGGGCGGCCTGGGTCTGTTTTGGTGTTCCGCTTTTCTGTAAGGATTAAGCATCTAGGGAGAGGGGAAAAAGGGCCTCACTTTAGAATGAATGACTCACCTTGTGATTTTAAAATTTTTATTCTAATAAAGCTAATCAATTTCTACAACCTTGTCACATGTAGCTGAGTCTGGGATGACTCAGTGGATCAGTGGATGCGTGGAAGGTTTTGGTGTTTATAACTCATGACCCAAATCCTTCCAAAACACAAATGAAGCTAATCTTCTTCCCCTCCCTTTCCTCTCCCACTTCCCCTCTGTGTGTGTGTGTGTGTGTGTGTGTGTGTGTGTGTGTGTGTGTGTGTGTACGCGTGCAGAGGAAGGAAGGGAGCTTTAGCATAAGTAGCTACATGGTGTTCAAGGATCAGCTTTCTTGAACTCCGAGGCTTGGTTGCCTTCGCTGAACTCCAAGTTAGTGGACTGCAGAATTGAAACTTGGCTTTTGCGGCATTGGGTGGGTTTTAGTTTGTGTCTTGCTGGGGGGTAGTCATGATTGTGTCAGCACTCATGCCCTGCACAAGATCGCAGCAGAATACAGCCAAGTGGCAGCTCCTCCGCAGCTTCCTCCTCAGCCTCCCTCCTTGTACCCCAAAGTTTGGCTTGTGGTTTTCGTCAGCAGCAACCCACTGCCTGAGATCATGATCTCTTAAAAGATGAGACTCTCGGAAGGGTTGATTGTATGCGTCAGTGAGCCTTCTATCAGCTCCTGGAACAAAGTCACTTGAAATTTCTTGATGAGATTAAGGAGTTTAGCGTTACTAAAGAAATCTGCTTTGGGCCGCAGCAGTGCTGGGCATTCTCAGATCTGACTGAGGAAGTTAGCTGCAGGCTGCCCTGTGGGCTGGTGCTTTAGGAGGAATCCAGAGAAGTGTTCAGATGCCCTCCTGGGGCTCCTTTCTAATTTTAATCAGCTCTTTAAATAGCTGCCCATCTCCTGTGATTGCACAATCAAGCACTTTGACACTCGCACCTTAGGAGAGGCAGATGTTAAAATGGGATCCAAAGACCATCTAGGGCAAGGCTGGGTGGGAGATGGGAGGGCCAACGGCGAGCTGCTCCACTTCTCAGCTCTCCCCTGCCCTGCAGCCCTGGGCCACCTGCGGCCAGAAGGTTTCAGGGGCATTTGACATCCCCTCCTGGTTCTCACCAGGAAAACATCCAAAACGTTGGAGGAAACAGGCCCTGCCCCTGGCTCCTTAAATGCCCCGTTTCTTTGTAAACTGATATTCAGCCAGCAACGTCTAAGACTTTGTTAAGATCATTTCTACTGCTTTTCTTTCTGCCTCAGACACACAGTTCATCTCTGAGGAAAGTAAAATAAATGGAATAAGCGTAAATTGGGTAAGGAGATATCCAAAGCCACTCAGTCCCTTGACCCAGCACAGTTGACCGACCCGTGTCACTCCCTGGCTGTCGCTGCTTCTCTGTGCTCACTGAAAGGTGAGCCAGGCCAGTGTTTCCCCAGGCTCTGGCCTGGTGACTACACAGTGGAAAACAGACACGCGGCCCCTTCCCCAATCCCAGAGTGTCTTGCTGCTTGGTGGGTACTCACCGCAATGTTCTGAAGGCTCCAGGGCCACTTTGTTTGTAAGTATGATCTGTGCCTCAAAATACCATAGTAGCTGCTTGATAAAATTCTACAAATGAAATATCTGGTTCTCTATTATGTAAACACTATTACAGTCACCAGTGTGTTAAGACTCTTGAGTCTGGTTCTCATAACAGAGTCATCATTTTTCTTCCTGTGGAATAAAATGCTTTGTGGACTTCCCAAACTTGTTCTTTGTTTTCTTCTGGTCTCTTGGTGATCTGTAGCTTCTAGAGCTATCACCGTGACAAATACCAAACATAGTATGATGTTCACGATAAAATGTAGCCTCTTCCCCCAAGCCTGGGGAAGCACCCCCACTCCTTAACCAGTCTCAACCTCCCAAGAGTAAGTGGCAGTCTCCGCACTACACTGGCTTCTGCTCAGCCCACTCTGAGGTTCCTGGTTCAAGCGCCAGCAGGACAGAAGTCACACTAACGCTTTAGGCAGCTGAAGAAGAAACAGCAAAGGAGGCCGGTCGCAGTGGCTCACGCCTGCAATCCCAGCACTTTGGGAGGCTGAGGCGGGCGGATCACGAGGTCAGGAGATTGAGACCATCCTGGCTAACACGGTGAAACCTCATCTCTACTAAAAATGTAAAAAATTAGCCGGGCGTGGTGGCGGGCGCCTGTAGTCTCAGCTACTCGGGAGGCTGAGGCAGGAGAATCACTTGAACCCGGGAGGTGGAGGTTGCAGTGAGCCAAGATCACACCACTGCACTCCAGCCTGGGGACAGCTCGAGACTCTGTCTCAAAAAAAAAAAAAAAAAGTAAAGGAGACTCAGCAGGATCATCCAGAGACGGAGTGACACCAGGAGGGGATGGATCCTAGAAGCTGAGGCCAGAAAGATTTCAAAGACCATTGAGTGCTGCTGCTAAGTCAGATGGGATGAGGACCAACAATTTACCAATGGACCTAGCAACACTGAAGTCACTGGAAACCTTTCCAAGAGTGGTTTCAATGGAGCATTGGAGGTGAAAACCGGGCTGGAGGAGGTTCAAGAGGAAAATGGAAGAAGAGAAATACCAACAGCTCTCTAGAGGAATCTGGCCGTAAATGGAGAGAACTGACCAGAAATTCAAGAGGGCAGGAAGGAGTAAGGGAAAAGAGGGCCTGGCAGGCCGGGAAGATGGGTGGAGGTGGGAGAGCTTGAGATTCGGTTGATGGCTCCTGTTTTCTCACATCAGGCAAGAATGAATACAGGGCGGGAAGTGATGCAGATTTGGAGAGACAGAAGGTGCACATAGTCATGTGGGATAAGGGGAAAGGGAATAGGCCACAGAAGCATGGTATGTTTGCCGGGCGACATTAAGGACCCATTTGAGGTTGATGACCATGAATTTAAAGTGGGACCGGGCAGCCTGTGTTGTGTTTTTGTCCGACCACATTTAGCTGCACAGCTTCAGTGTTGTAGGATAGGCAAAGAATTGGCTTTAATCAAGAAATATTCCCCTCACCTATTCAAGTACCTCATCCACGGTTGCCCAGTTGAACTGGGCAACAGCCAGTGAGAACAAAATGTCAACAGAAATCCAAAAGCCTAGAGAAGGGAAGGGCTACGCTTTCCAAACCAAAGCACAACTTCTGAAGACTATGCCCCTTTCAAATGGGAGAGGCAGTGGGAGGTGTGGTTAACAACCCCTACACGAGCACACAATTAGACTCTTTTCGAGGGTTCACGGATGCCGTGGGACAGTCAGTGTTTGACAGTGAACCAGCCAGGCACTCCAGGGCATGGGGATGTCACTGATACAGAAAGGGTGTGTGTATGACGATCTTCCCTTTCCTCAGCCGAGTTCAGCATGCCGTCTTGCAGGTATTGGTTGACTGCAAACACAGGTTTCACCCCAGCTCTTTAGACCAAGAAAGTGGTTTCTAGCACTGTAAGAGATACTTGATGTTTGCTGTTCACTGGACAGTGCATCCCGAGACCCTAAGAACAGAAAATGCTTCCCGAACACAGACCCAAGCTTGTTCATTATTATGAAGAAGTTTGGATTAACCTGGAAGAGCACTTCAGGAAATTTGAAGTGGGATTTCACTCGCATCTGCAAGGGTCTTGAAGACCATCCAAGTTGTGGCCCCTGGCTGGGGCATGATAAAAGTAATCATAAAGACCAAAAAAGGGACTGTAATTCTAGCGCTTTAGGAAGCCAAACCAGGAGGAGCAAGACCAGCCTGGGCAACAGAGGGAGACCCTGTCCACATTTTTACCATGTTATATAATTATTTATAGCTTCATACGCAGATATACATATTCATAGATTCCTAACATTTGTGCTTACAAAAATGGAATCTATTAAACACTGTTTTGGACTTGCTCTTCTCACTGTTCCCGCAGGCTGGTATCACTCTAGTTTATTCTCTGAAGTGCTGCATGATCATTAATGGTGTAAATGTTCTGTAATTCACTCACCTATTCCTGTTTCAGTGGGCGTTCACTTTGCTTTCCAGCTGCTTCCACCCTGTCCCCTAGATCAACACTGCAACAAATGCCCGCCTGTGTATGCATTTACACACCAATTTCATTTCTGTGCAGTCACTTCCCGGGAGCTGATTAGTTAGGAGGTATATTCCAGACCACTTTCCCCCAGTGCTGGTGGGAATGTGAAGGGCAGCACCCATCTCTGCCCCCTTACCTGTCTGATGGGTGCAAAGTGATAGTTCATTGTTACTTTATCTTGCGTGTCTCCAGCAGCGAATTTGACCATCAATTGATTGTTTGTTTTTGGATTTACTGTTAGGAATGGCATTTGCTGAATTACAGCAAATGCCTTTTCAGCATCTATTATTATGAACAGTTTATTATGATACTGTTTCTTCTCCTTTAATTTTTGTTTAAGTAGCACGTTGATATATTTCCTGATATGGAACCACTCTTAATCCCTGGCATAATGGATTCCACTTGGATAAAATGTGTTAGTTTGTTTTTCTTTTGATACATTTCTGGCTCTTTTTTGCTAATATTTGGAGTCTTGGCATTTTTTAAGTGAAAGAGGTCTATAATTTTCTTTTTTTCAGAGTAACCTTTTTTGTTGTTGTTGTTTTTGAGACAGAGTCTCTGTTGCCCAGGCTCAGAGACTCAATCTTGGCTCACTACAACCTTGAACTCCTGGGCTCAAGCGATCCTCCCACCTCAGCCTCCCACGGAGCTGGGGCTATAGGCATGTGCCACCTTGCCCGGCTAATTTTTTTTTATTTTGAGTAGAGATGGGGTCTTACTGTGTTGCCCAGGCTGGTCTCAAACTCCTGGACTCAAGTGATCCACCTGCCTCCGCTTCCCAAAGTGCTGGGATTATAGGCATGAGCCACTGTGCCCAGTCTCTTCATCAGACTTTAGAATGAAAATTATGCTGTCTTCGTAGAATGGACCGGGGAGCTTTCCACCATTTGGCTTACAGTACTTAAATTACATTAGAATTTTCGGTTCTGATTTTCAAAGCTTGGATAAAAGCCGGCTGCAAACCCTTAGGTTATGTAACTTTTTTTTTTTTTTTTTTTTTTTTTTT
>NW_016808946.1:3102409-3120814 GCF_001698545.2 Rhinopithecus bieti
TCCTGCCTCAGCCTCCCGAGTAGCTGGGACTACAGGCGCCCGCCACCTCGCCCGGCTAGTTTTTTGTATTTTTTAGTAGAGACGGGGTTTCACCGTGTTAGCCAGGATGGTCTCGATCTTCTGACCTCGTGATCCGCCCATCTCAGCCTCCCAAAGTGCTGGGATTACAGGCTTGAGCCACTGCGCCCGGCCGTCAGTATTCTTTTCAAAGAACCAGTTTGAAATGTGCTTTTCTTTGCCACTTTTTGTTATTTTATTGATCACATCTTTAATCTTTTGGTCCCTATACCTGGCCTGTTTTGATTGATTTTGCTATTCTTTTCTTGCTTTCTAAGGTAAGTATTTTGTTTTGTAGTGCTGTATTTTTTTCATCTTTCTTCTTGAATAGTGACATTTTTAGGTTATAAATTTTCTCTGGTACTCAGTTTGTCTCATTAATTTTGGCATTAAGCATTCTCCTTTTATTGCTTTCTATGTAGTCTTTAATTTTGCTTTTAATTTCTTCTTTGATCTAAGGATTACCTACTTGTTAATTTCCATATATTAAATTATTTATTTATTTATTTATCTATTTATCTATTTGAGACGAAGTCTGGCTCTGTTGCCCAGGCTGGAGTGCAGTGGCGCAATCTCGGCTCACTGCAACCTCCGCCTCCCAGGTTCAAGCGATTCTCCTGCCTCAGCCTCCTGAGTAGCTAGGACTTGGTATGCCACATGCCTGGCTAATTTTTTGTATTTTAGTAGAGATGGGGTTTCACCATGTTGGCCAGGCTGGTCTCGAACTCCCGACCTCAAGCAATCCTCCCACCTCAGCATCCCAAAGTGCTGGGATTACAGGTGTGAGCCACTGTACCCAGCCAAATTATCTCCTTTAAATTAATGTTTTGAATTTTATTGGATTATGATCAATAAATAAATGTAACCTGAAGATCTCTACACTGTAAAACATCTGGGCTGTGTGCAGGGGCTCACGCCTGTAATCCCAGCACTTTGGGAGGCCAAGGTGGGCGGATCACTCCAGCTCAGGAGTTTGAGATCAGTCTGGGCAACACTGCGAAAGCCCATCTCTGCAAAATATACAAAATGAGCCTGGCATGGTGCACGCCTGTAGTCCTAGCTACTTGGGAGATGAGGTGAGAGGATCTCTTGAGCCAGGGAGGTCGAGGCTGCAGTAAGCCATAACCACTGCACTCCAGCCCAGGTAACAAAAGTGAGACTCTGACCAAAAAAAAAATCTGTTTTGATTTTCTTTTGTCCAAGTAGTTGATCAGTTTATGTAAATGTTCCAGGGCCAGGTTCGGTGGCTCATGCCTGTAATCCCAGCACTTTGGGAAGCCAAGGTGGACAGATCATGAGGTCAGGAGTTTGAGACTAGTGTGGCCAATACGGTGAAACCCTGTCTCTACTAAAATACAAAAAATTAGCCGGGCGTGGTGGCGGGCACCTGTAGTCCCAGCTACTCAGGAAGCTGAGGCAGAAGAATTGCTTGAACCCGGGAGGCAGAGGTTGCAGTGAGCCAAGATCGTGCCACTGCACTCCATCCTGGGCAAGAGAGCAAGACTCCATCTAAAATAAATAAATAAATGTTCCATGAACATATGAAACAAAAGTATATTCTCTCTTTGAGGCATGCAAAGATACAGATGGAAAGACAGACAGACACACAGAACTTTGTAGACTGTCTGAATTAAGTCCTGCAGGATATTATTTTGTGTGTGGGAGAGACTGCCTTGCATCTTCAAGTGGCCCGAGGGGCAGAGTCTCTAACTCCAGCTATATCCTTTGGAAGTGCAGTACATGCTTAAAGTAAACAAAGTTAGAAGAAAGGAAAAGAAGAACACAGCAGCCTTAATTAAGCTTCCTCCAAATACTCCAGTTGGAACTTCAGAAGGATTTGACGCTGGAACAATTGCACTACAGAGCTGCCTGTCCCACGCCCAGGAGCGGGACCAACCCATTTGTCGCTGAGAGGAGCCAGACCGTGTTCTCCCACAGTCTTACCCAAACAGCACACCCAGCGGCAGCAGCTCCCAGGGGCTCATAAAACTTCACACCTCATGCTTCTTCTGGTCTGACTCAAAAGCACAGAAAGGTCATGGGTACGTTTTGACTTGGAGGAAATGTGTGAATCTAGACCAACTTGGCTCTTGGAAACCCCGGGCAAGTGAGGCCCCAAGTGTGTAGGAGACGGGAGGGGCAGTGCTGGGAGGGGCGGGTGCTGAAACAGCTCCCAGGGCTACTTTAGAGGGAAAATTCCTGCCTTTTGGGCGTATTTTCCTAAGATGCTTAAGGGGTACACAGAGACTTCTGGGAAGTGTGGCCAAGCCTGCAAAAGGCAACTCTCAATCTGTTCCATGGTTTGTCCACAGAGATCACGCATCCCTAGGTGTTCCCAGACAACACACATGACTCTGATGCTGCAGAACCTAACCCTCTGCCCCTCCAGCAACAGGGAGGCACTGCCAGCCCCTGCTCTTGAGCACGTACTGGGTGTCAGGCTCGGTACTGAGTGCATGGATGTGCAGTGAATGGGGTGGCATTCTTGCTGCCCTCACTGAGCTGTACTAGTAGTGGACGTCAGGCTGGGGCAGGGAAGACTCAACCGAGAAACAGACGGATGGTCTGAGTCCAGCAAGAGTGAGGAGAGTTCACAAGGCACCCGGAAGAAGGCAGTGCCATGTGGAGTCCTGAGGCAGGGACCTGCTTAGCAGAGCTGAGTCTGGACTGGCTGTAGCACAATAAGAGGAGGTGGGAGGCGCAGCCGGGCCAGGTCATGATGGACTCTGTAAGCCACGCTNCAAAGCTTGGATAAAAGCCGGCTGCAAACCCTTAGGTTATGTAACTTTTTTTTTTTTTTTTTTTTTTTTTTAAAGAGACAAGGTCTTGCTCTGTCACCCAGGCTGGAGTGCAGTGGTGTGACCATAGTTCACTGCAGTCTTGAACTCCTGGGCTCAAGCCATCCTCCTGCCTCAGCCACCCAAGGATCTGGGACCACCGGCACATGCCACCATGCCCAGCTAATTTATTTTCTTTTTTGTAGAGGCAGGGTCTCTCGCTCTTTGCCAAGGCTGGTCTCAAATTCCTAGCTTCAAGTAATTCTCCTGCCTCGACCTCACAAAGAGCTGGGATTATAGACACGAGCCACTGTGCCCGGCCTACAACGCTTTTCAGTGGTACCCTGTAATCATCCCACGCTCTACTCTATTTATTGGACTATTCAGGTTTTCCATTTCTTCATAGGTCAATTTTGGTAACATTTGATTCTTTTAAATAGTTCAGTTCTCTTAACTGTTGGAATGTGTTGCTGGTACAGTTGCCATGTATTATCTTAAATTATTTTAAGTCCTCATATCTGTTTATTTTTCCTTTCTCATTCCTTGCGTGTTTTCACTTTTTTTCATAACTAACTTTTTGAGGATGTTAGTGTTCTTTTCTTTTTTCTTTTTTTTTTTTTAGCTTTTTTTTTTTTNACTCAGTTTGTCTCATTAATTTTGGCATTAAGCATTCTCCTTTTATTGCTTTCTATGTAGTCTTTAATTTTGCTTTTAATTTCTTCTTTGATCTAAGGATTACCTACTTGTTAATTTCCATATATTAAATTATTTATTTATTTATTTATCTATTTATCTATTTGAGACGAAGTCTGGCTCTGTTGCCCAGGCTGGAGTGCAGTGGCGCAATCTCGGCTCACTGCAACCTCCGCCTCCCAGGTTCAAGCGATTCTCCTGCCTCAGCCTCCTGAGTAGCTAGGACTTGGTATGCCACATGCCTGGCTAATTTTTTGTATTTTTAGTAGAGATGGGGTTTCACCATGTTGGCCAGGCTGGTCTCGAACTCCCGACCTCAAGCAATCCTCCCACCTCAGCATCCCAAAGTGCTGGGATTACAGGTGTGAGCCACTGTACCCAGCCAAATTATCTCCTTTAAATTAATGTTTTGAATTTTATTGGATTATGATCAATAAATAAATGTAACCTGAAGATCTCTACACTGTAAAAACATCTGGGCTGTGTGCAGGGGCTCACGCCTGTAATCCCAGCACTTTGGGAGGCCAAGGTGGGCGGATCACTCCAGCTCAGGAGTTTGAGATCAGTCTGGGCAACACTGCGAAAGCCCATCTCTGCAAAATATACAAAAATGAGCCTGGCATGGTGCACGCCTGTAGTCCTAGCTACTTGGGAGATGAGGTGAGAGGATCTCTTGAGCCAGGGAGGTCGAGGCTGCAGTAAGCCATAACCACTGCACTCCAGCCCAGGTAACAAAAGTGAGACTCTGACCAAAAAAAAAATCTGTTTTGATTTTCTTTTTGTCCAAGTAGTTGATCAGTTTATGTAAATGTTCCAGGGCCAGGTTCGGTGGCTCATGCCTGTAATCCCAGCACTTTGGGAAGCCAAGGTGGACAGATCATGAGGTCAGGAGTTTGAGACTAGTGTGGCCAATACGGTGAAACCCTGTCTCTACTAAAAATACAAAAAATTAGCCGGGCGTGGTGGCGGGCACCTGTAGTCCCAGCTACTCAGGAAGCTGAGGCAGAAGAATTGCTTGAACCCGGGAGGCAGAGGTTGCAGTGAGCCAAGATCGTGCCACTGCACTCCATCCTGGGCAAGAGAGCAAGACTCCATCTAAAATAAATAAATAAATGTTCCATGAACATATGAAACAAAAGTATATTCTCTCTTTGAGGCATGCAAAGATACAGATGGAAAGACAGACAGACACACAGAACTTTGTAGACTGTCTGAATTAAGTCCTGCAGGATATTATTTTGTGTGTGGGAGAGACTGCCTTGCATCTTCAAGTGGCCCGAGGGGCAGAGTCTCTAACTCCAGCTATATCCTTTGGAAGTGCAGTACATGCTTAAAGTAAACAAAGTTAGAAGAAAGGAAAAAGAAGAACACAGCAGCCTTAATTAAGCTTCCTCCAAATACTCCAGTTGGAACTTCAGAAGGATTTGACGCTGGAACAATTGCACTACAGAGCTGCCTGTCCCACGCCCAGGAGCGGGACCAACCCATTTGTCGCTGAGAGGAGCCAGACCGTGTTCTCCCACAGTCTTACCCAAACAGCACACCCAGCGGCAGCAGCTCCCAGGGGCTCATAAAACTTCACACCTCATGCTTCTTCTGGTCTGACTCAAAAGCACAGAAAGGTCATGGGTACGTTTTGACTTGGAGGAAATGTGTGAATCTAGACCAACTTGGCTCTTGGAAACCCCGGGCAAGTGAGGCCCCAAGTGTGTAGGAGACGGGAGGGGGCAGTGCTGGGAGGGGGCGGGTGCTGAAACAGCTCCCAGGGCTACTTTAGAGGGAAAATTCCTGCCTTTTGGGCGTATTTTCCTAAGATGCTTAAGGGGTACACAGAGACTTCTGGGAAGTGTGGCCAAGCCTGCAAAAAGGCAACTCTCAATCTGTTCCATGGTTTGTCCACAGAGATCACGCATCCCTAGGTGTTCCCAGACAACACACATGACTCTGATGCTGCAGAACCTAACCCTCTGCCCCTCCAGCAACAGGGAGGCACTGCCAGCCCCTGCTCTTGAGCACGTACTGGGTGTCAGGCTCGGTACTGAGTGCATGGATGTGCAGTGAATGGGGTGGCATTCTTGCTGCCCTCACTGAGCTGTACTAGTAGTGGACGTCAGGCTGGGGCAGGGAAGACTCAACCGAGAAACAGACGGATGGTCTGAGTCCAGCAAGAGTGAGGAGAGTTCACAAGGCACCCGGAAGAAGGCAGTGCCATGTGGAGTCCTGAGGCAGGGACCTGCTTAGCAGAGCTGAGTCTGGACTGGCTGTAGCACAATAAGAGGAGGTGGGAGGCGCAGCCGGGCCAGGTCATGATGGACTCTGTAAGCCACGCTGGGAGAGGCTATAAGCAGAGGGTTCCACGGTGAGGCTGACATCACAAAAGAAATACCTGTCTGGGCCGGGCGCAGTGGCTCACGCCTGTAATCCCAGCACTTTGGGAGGCCGAGCCGGGCGGATCACCAGGTCAAGAGATCGAGACCACCCTGGCTAACACGGTGAAACCCCATCTCTACTAAAAATACAAAAAATTAGCCGGGCGTGGTGGTGGGCGCCTGTAGTCCCAGCTACTGGGGAGGCTGAGGCAGGAGAATGGCGTGAACCCGGGAGGCGGAGCTTGCAGTGAGCTAAGATCAGGCCACTGCACTCCAGCCTGGGCGACAGAGCGAGACTCCGTCTCAAAAAAAAAAGAGAGAAATACCTGTCTGGCTGCAGATGGAGACAGGATAGCATGAGTTAGTAGTGGAGAGCAGCTGCAATAGCCCAGGCAAGAAATAAGGAGGCTTGGATGAGGATGGGGGCAGAGAGATGGAAGGGAGCAAATAGAGTCCGGATATGTTTTTGAGGGAGAACAGAAAAACCAGCGAGATTGATTTCATGTAGAGATTAGGGTCAAGCACGGTGGCTTATGCCTGCAATCCAAACACTTTGGAAGGTGGAGGCAGGGGGATCACCAGAGCCCAGGAGTTTGAAACTTCAAAACCAGCCTGGGCAACATAGCAAGACCCCATCTCTAAAAAAAAAAAAAAATTAGCTGGTCGTGGTGGCACACGCCTGTAGTCCCAGCTACTAAGGAGACCAAGACAGGAGAACTCCTTGAGTCCTAAAGTCAAGGCTGCAGTGAGCCGAGATTGCACACTGCACTTCAGCCTGGGAGACAGAGCCAGACCTTGTCAAAAAAAAAAAGAGATTAGGGAAAAAGAAATGTCAAGGGTAGCTTCTGGGTTTCCAGCTTAAGCAACCAGGGATGTGTTTAAAACCATGGAGGCAGATTTGATGATAATGAGAGTAGAATTTGAGATGAGAAGAGTGCCGGGGCCTGGACAAGCCCCAAAGAGCGCCAGCATGTAACGGATGTGTGTAGGAGCACGAGCAAAGGAGATGGCGAAGGAGCGACTGGAGAGGTGGCTGGGAAAATAGAAGACAGTGCTTCGGCCGGGCACGGTGGCTCACGCCTGTAATCCCAGCACTTTGGGAGGCCGAGGTGGGCGGATCACGAGGTCAGGAGATCGAGACCATCCTGGCTAACACGGTGAAACCCCGTCTCTACTAAAATACCAAAAAATTAGCCAGGCCTGGTGGCGGGCGCCTGTAGTCCCAGCTACTCGGGAGGCTGAGGCAGGAGAATGGCGTGAACCCGGGAGGCGGAGCTTGCGGTGAGCTGAAATCACGCCACTGCACTCCAGCCTGGGCGACAGAGCGAGACTCCATCTCAAAAAAAAAAAGAAGACGGTGCTTCGAGAAGGAGGATACGGTCAACTGGATTGCATGGCGCTAAAACGCCAAGACATATGTTGTATTCAACAATGTAGAGGACATTGCCTGTAAGTTTTGTTGGAATTTCAGGCAAAGCGAAGTTACGGAGGATGAAGTGCCAATGGCAGGTTAAGGAGAGATCGTGAGTGTGACAGAGTGGCCATGGAACTTTGGCCCACGGCAGTGACTTACAAGGGCGGTCAGTGGGAGTAGGAGCCTGCGTGCTGGAGAAAGAGTGCAGATCCAGCCTGCAAACAATGAAAAACAATAATAAAGCCAGGACTAAAAGCCGGCTGCTTTTTATTATCACTGTGCTCTCGGCAATTCTAACAAAATCTGGAGATTTGGGGTGGAGATAAAATTCTCCTCCCATCAAAAATCTTTAGTGAGTTTAAATTCCAGTGAGTTTTAGTAGGTATGTAGGCAAGCTTTAAATTAGCACATTGTAGTACTTCTCCTTTAGTAAACCTTGTACACCACATGGACATTAACTCTGAGATCTGCCGGTCACGCAGCAGGCGCCCACCAAACGTGGACTCGGCTAACGCACCTTCATTTCAAGAGAATGTTCTAATGGTTTGGGATTGTTCAGGCTTGCTCGGGGCACGGTGGAGTCTCTAACCACCCTGTTCTAACATATTTCTGCATTTAAACATTTTTTTTTTTTTTACAATATCTACATTTTATCTATTGATGACAGTTTCTCCATAAGCTATATCCTCTTTTTTTTTTTTTGTTTTTGTATTTCACCTATATTACATCATATTACATGCATTACAATCTGTCAAAATAAGGACAGATACAGGAAAACGAAACCAAAATAATACAGTGTTTAAAGTTACCTTTCATGACCAAGGGTGGAGTGGGATGGTTATAACACTCTAATGAGATACAAAGTGATTCTTGAGGATTTTTTTTTTAACCTAGCTCCACTTTTATTTTTTATTTATTTATTTATTTTTTTATTATTATACTTTAAGTTCTAGGGTACATGTGCACAACGTGCAGGTTTGTTACATATGTAAGACAAAGCACTGGGACGGGACTTGAGTTGCTTCAATTCTGTCATTCTGTGTGACCACTTGCGGTTTTATTTTATTTATTTATTTATTTATTTATTTATTTATTTTTGAGATGGAGTTTCACTCTTGTTGCCCAGGCTGGAGTGCAATGGTGCAATCTCGGCTCACTGCAACCTCCACTTCCCAGGTGCAAGCAATTCTCCTGCCTCAGCCTCCCATGTAATTGGAATTGCAGGCATGCACCACCACACACAGCTGATTTTTGTATTTTTAGTAGAGACGGGGTTTCACCATGTTGGCCAGCCTGGTGTCGAACCCCTGACCTCAAGTGACTTGTCCGTCTCAGCCTCCCAGAGTGCTGGGATTACTGGTGTGAGCCACCATGCCCGACCTCACTTGCAGTTTATTTGTGTTTTAAAACTTAAAGAGTGAGGCCGGACACAGTGGCTTATGCCTGTAATCCCAACATTTTGGGAGGTTGGTCGAGGCAGGTGGATCACCTGAGGTCAGGAGTTTGAGACCAGCCTGGCCAACATGGTGAGGTTGCAGTGAGCTGAGATCATGCCACTGAACTCCAGCCTGGGCGACAGAGAGAGAGTCTGTCTCAAAAAAAAAAAAAAAGAAAAGAAAAGAAAAAAAAACCTTAAAAGTGAAACAGAATTCAGACTAGGAAGGGGAATCTTCTTGTCTGGTAAGTGCAAATTTTAGTTCAATGAAATGTAAAGAAAATTGTTACGTTTAGCAGTGTGATTTTATAATTGCCACAATTTCAGTTGTACCTTTTGCTGATGATTTTCTTAAAATCCACTTACTAGTTATTGGAGAATTATTTAAATAGACATTTGTTATATAGGGCTGTCACCAAAAAACCAAAATACAGATCATTAAGTAAATATAAAAAACATACAACAATGGCCAGGCACAGTCACTCACACCTGTAATCCCAGCACTTTGGGAGGTCAAGGCGGGCGGATCACCTGAGGTCAGGAGTTGAAGACCAGCCTGGCCAACATGGCAAAACCCTGTCTCTACTAAAGAATACAAAAATTAACTGAGTGTGGTGGTGCACACCTGTAATCCCAGCTACTGGGGAGACTGAGGCATGAGAATCGCTTGAGGAGACTGAGGCACGAGAAGCGCTTGAACCCAGGAGGCGGAGGTTGCGGTGAGCTGAGATCGTGCCACTGCACTCCAGCCTGGGCAACAGAACAAGACTCTGTCTCAAAAAAGCAAACACACAAACAAAAAACATTCAACAAGAGTAAGTAGTTGTGTCCTTTTGTACTGTCACACTTTTGTACTGTGATTGTATATTTTTAAAGTTCAATAAAAAATGTTCACCATCTGCATTTATTTTATTATTGTTTCATTCATTATTGTTAGTGAAGATATTAGGTTGGTGCAAAGGTCATTGCTGGTTTGTTTGTTTTGAGAGGGAATTTCACTTTTGTTGCCCAGGCTGGAGTACAATGGTGCGATCTTGGCTCACTGCAACATCTGCCTCCTGGGTTCAAGCAGTTCTCCTGCCTCAGCCTCCTGAGTAGCTGGGATTACAGGCATGTGCCACCACGCCCGGCTAATTTTGTATTTTTAGTAAAGACGGGGTTTCTCCATGTTGGTCAGGCTGGTCTTGAACTCCTGACCTCAGGTGATCTGCCCGCCTCGGCCTCCCAAAGTGCTGGGATTACAGGCGTGAGCCACCGTGCTGTGCCGGCAGGTAGGCAGGTAATTGCTGTTTTTGTCATTGAAAGTAGTTTTGTCGCCGGGCGGGCGCGGTGGCTGCAAGCCTGTAATCCGCAGCACTTTGGGGGCCGACGGAGGGGCGGCATCACAAGGCACGGAAATCGAGACCATCCTGGCTAACGACGGTGAAAACGCCGTCTCCTACTCAAAAAGTGACCAAAAAAAAAGACACACTACAGCCGGGCGAGGTGGTGGCGCCGCTGTATCCCAGCTACTCAGGAGGCGCTGAGCGCAGGAGAATGGCGTGACCCTCGGGGAGACGGGAGCCGTGGCACTGAGCTGAATCCGGCCACAGCTGGGCATCCAGCTGGCGACAGAAGCAACGACTCCGTCTCCAAGAAAAAAAAAAAAAAAAAGAAAGTAGTTTTGTCCTACTTGAGAAAGGATTAAAACAAAGCAAAACTCTTCTATGGGCTTCCAGCCCACTAAGACACCACTGGTCCAAGGTAAGGGTCCTGGGGGATGCCCAATGTCTGTCATCCCTGGAGATGGGAGAGAAGCTGGGTCTGACCGTGGGGACCACCAGACTAAACCAAGGCCCCTCACAGAGTAGATGAGAGAAATTCCCAAAAGGACTGAAACATCTTCAGTGTAGCCTGCATTGGGGAAGGGAAGGGCAGGCGGGTGAGGGGAGAGGAGAATGAAAGGGTCCTGAACTGGGGTTTTGTGGGAGCTCGGAATGAACTGTTTTCCAATCCTGTGACCCACCGTGTCCCATGCCACACTAATCCTGTCCCCAAAGGCAGCTACTTTGAACTCTTTTCCAATGTCTTCTTGTATTTAACTCTATTTTTCCAAATATGATGTTTTCACCTATTTTTGCATTTTTTGCCAATTGCAGGTGTGGTCTACTGATTTTCTACTGTGGAGGATTAGGCTTTGGCTCTCTCCAGCTCCCCCACAATCTCCCCAAAATATTCCACACTGGGGAGAAAAGGAGAAACATCACTACATATCCTAGATGTTTATAGGATAGCAGGGGAATATTATGAATAACTTTTTGCCTTTAAATCTAACAATGCAGATAAAATGGGCACATTTCTTGAAAGGCACAAATTACAAAAAGTCATAGGAGAAACAGGAAATTTGAATAGCCCTATATCTATTAATGAAATTCAATTTTTAAGTAAAACCTTCCCCACACAAAAAATCCAGGCACAGATGGCTTCACTTGTGAATTCCACTCAAGGAAAACACTCATGGAAAAATTAGTATCAGCCCTACACAAATCCACACTAGAAAAGACAGCACTTTCCAATTCATTTTGTGATAAACCAACTATAGTATAACATAAGGTTGAAATACTACGCAGCAACGAAAACCCACAAACTACTGACACACAAAGCCGCTTAGAGGAGCTCAGAACCCTGCAGAGTGAAGGGAGGGTAACGGCCAAGCCAAGCTTTAAAGAAAGAGTTAATGGTGTGAAGAGGTGTGAATGGGAGTGAGCAGACAGAGATTTTACTCTTTGAGAACAGGAAGCCAGTGACCTAAATGCGTAAAGGAGCCTCTGGCCTTGGCTACTCCCTGAGATGGAGAACTGGGAGACAGCCAGGCGCGGTGGCTCACGCCTGTAATCCCAGCACTTTGGGAGGCCGAGGTGGGCAGATCACAAGGTCAGGAGACCCAGACCATCCTGGCTAACACGGTGAAACCCCGTCTCTACTAAAAATACAAAAAATTAGCCGGGCGTGGTGGCGGGCGCCCATAGTCCCAGCTACCCAGGAGGCTGAGCAAGAGAATCGCTTGAACCCGGGAGGCGGAGCTTGCAGTGAGTGGAGATGGCGCCGCTGCACTCCAGCCTGGGTGACAGAGCGAGACTCCGTCTCAAAAAAAAAAAAAGAAAAAGAGAACTGGGAGGTCATCTTAGGTGATGGGTTTCACTTTGGACACATTGAACGTGGGGCCCTGCAGAGCATCCAGTTGGCAGCATTAGAAAGGTAGACATGGGGGAGTCATTCTTTTGCAGACAGTAGTTTGTTTGTTTGTTTGTTTGTTTGTTTGTTTTTTGGAGACAGAGTCTCACTCTGCTGCTCAGGCTGGAATGCAGTGCTGCAATCTCAGCTCACTGCAACCTCTGCCTCCCAGGTTCAAGCGATTCTCCTGCCTCAGCCTCCTGAGTAGCTGCGATTACAGAAATGTGCCACCACACCCAGCTAATTTTTGTATTTTTAGTAGAGACGGGGTTTCACCATGTTAGCCAGGATGGTCTCGATCTCCTGACCTCAAGTGATCCACCCACCTTGGCCTCCCAAAGTGCTGGGATTCCAGGCATGAGCCACCGCGTCCGGCCTGGAGACAGTAGTTTAAATAAGTCCTGACATGAATGCCTTACTCAGAGGGGGCATAAAGTGAGGGGTCTAAGGCCAGCGCCCTGGGAAATGTCAACGTAAGGACTGCCAGGGGAGGAGGAACCAGGAAGCGTCAGTGACAGGGATGGAAGGGGGTGTCGTGGGGAAAAGGGCAGAGGAAGAGGGACTAGTGACCACCTCTGCTCTGAGGTCAGGTGGAGCAAGACTGGAAAGAGGCCGGGGGTTGGGAAATGAGGTCATTGGTGGCCTTGTCCCCAGTGGCTCTGGGATGTGGGCCAGAAGCCAGTCCCTGGTGTTGCAACAGGATCCAAAGGTGAAGAAGGGAGTGTAGATGCGTCTTTAAAATTCGCCTGTGGGAGGGAGGGAGGTTTTGGTTTTTGGCATGTGGGTGTTTCAAAAGCAGCAGGGAGTTGAGCTGCTTCTGGGCTGGAAGGAAGGAGCAGCAGACAGGGAGGAGAGGAGGGAAGTGGGTAGTGAAGGAGAGAGAGAACAGCCAGGGGTGGTGGGCAGAAGGAGAGGAAATGGAACCCTAGAAGCCTGCGCAGGAGGCCTCTTGCTGTTGAGCTGCAGCCGGCTGTATTTTGAGACCTCAACCTCAACCTTCTCAGCTGTGTTGGATGCGGCCTCCAGAGGCCCAGGAGAGGTAGGGATCAGACAGGGTTCAACAAGGAGCCAGAACCACGAGGTCTATCGTGGAATAAAGGATGTATTCTAGGAGTCAGGCTTCACCCAGCTGTGGCGGGGGTAGAGGGCGAGGAGGACTGCAGAAGAGGCGGGGCTGGGCATCTCGGGGAGGTGTCTTCTGTGAGTTTGCAGCAAAGGGTCTGGGGTGGGCCTGGGGTCAGTGTGGGTCAGCAAGTCCAGCCTCATCTGTGCCTCTCAAATCACGGGTGCCTTCCATCTTGACAACTCTGCCCTGAGACCTACAGGAAGGGGATTCTGAGAAATATGGCTTCCATGGTTACCAAGTGGACTGGCACTGTCCCATAGAAATAATGCAAGTCACTCAGGCACCTGGAATCCTAGCACTTAGGGAGGTGGAGGCAGGCGGATCCCTTGAGGCCAGGAGTTTGAGACCAGCCTGGCCAACATGGCAAAACCTCATCTCTATCTTTACTAAAAATACAAAAATCAGCGGGGCATGGTGACGCATGCCTGTCATCCCAGGACGTTGCAGTGAGTGACATGGTGCCACTGTACTCCAGCTGGGGCGGCAGAGCAAGACTCTGTATCCAAAAAGAGAAAGAAAGAAAGAATGCAAGTCACACATGTAATTTAAAATTGCCTAGGCTGGGAGCAGTGGCTGACACCTGTAATCCCAGTACTTTGGGAGGCGGAGGCGGGAGGATTGCTTGAGCTCAGGCGTTCAAGACCAGCTGGGGAAACATAGTGAGACCTTGTCTCTACTTTAAAAATAAAAAAAAAAAAAATGAGCTGGGCATCATGGCATATGTCTGCAGTCCCACTACTAGGAAGGCTGAGGCTTCTTGAGCCCAGGAGGTAGAGGCTGCTGTGAGCTGGGATTGAACCACTGTACTCCAGCCTGGGCAAGAGAGCAAGACCCTGTCACTAAAAAATAAAAATAAATAGGCTGGGCGTGGTGGCTCACGCCTGTAACTCCAGCACTTTGGGAGGCTGAGGCAGACAGATCATGAGGTCAGGAGTTCGAGACCAGCCTGACCAACATGGTGAAACCCTGTCTGTACTAAAAATAGAAAAATTAGCCAGGCATGGTGGTGCACACCTGTAATCCCAGCAACTCAGGAGATTGAGAAAGGAGAATTGCTTGAACGCAGGAGGCGGAATGAGCCGAGATCACGCCATTGCACTCTAGCCTGGGCGACAGAGTGAAACTCCATCTATAAATAAATAAATAAATATATAAATATAAAATTTTCTAAGTGCCACATTTTTTAAGAAGGAAAAAGAAATGGAAAGTTAATTTTAATAATTAAAGACAATATGTCCAAGACATTATCATGTAATGTATAATCAATAGAAAACATTGTTAGTGAATGCTTTATGTTGTGATTTTGCACTAAATCTTTGAAACGTGGTGCCTGTTTCACGTTTACAGAACAGCTCAACTCCAAATAGGCGCATTTCCATTGCCGTTATAGCTGGTGGCCGTCAGATTGGACAGCACGGTGGAGGTGGGTCAGGAGATGCGAGGTGAGCACTTTCGGAAGCGTCTGCATCCTGGGCCCTGGGGGAGCGCAGGGCCTGCGTCCTGATGTGAGGAACCTGTTCCTGGAGCCTGCCCCTGGCTGAGACGGTCTCCTTCCTGGCCGACACATCACCTGCTCCGTCCAGTCCATGAGAAGCAGCTGTGGCCCAAGCCCATGACCCCGCCTGACTTCCCCAGGTGCACGTCACCCTCTGTGGCAGCCCTGGATGTGCACAAGCTCCTCAGGAGGGTGGGTGAGCGGACTTTGCAGCCGGGGGCTGGAGGTGATCTCAAAGGGCACAAGGACTGGAACTGAACCAGCCACGACAGGGGACGGGGGTTTGGTCCGAGCCCCGTGGGAAGGGAAGGCCCCTCTGCTCCAGGCCCCCCAGGATCTCCAACCATGGCCCTAACGGCCGCCATGATGATGCCCACCTATGGGCTTTGGCACTTTGAGAGTGTCTTGCTGGGTGAAGGGCAAGTCACTATCAGATGCATCTGTTTAATTTTAGAACTCCATGGAACACACATCTGGATGAGAGGAAGGAGCCAGGAGCTGTGAGAAGAGGGGGAGCTGTCACTGCAAGAGTGCAAGGCCCACAGGTTCTACGGTGTGGGCGAGCAGCGGGCATCTGAGGAAGGGGCGTCAGGGGCACATGGCCAGCCCTCTTCACCCCAGTCTGCCCCAGGCCAGCCCACTAGGAGTGACCCATTTTCTCCTAGCAGGATTCCTTGCATGGGGTGGCCTGGACCTGAAACTCCCGCTCTGAGCATTCCCTGTCAACCACAGAGAAGGTTAACTCAAGTTTCTTTATTTGGCCATGACACTTTGGGGCATCTCACGGTGCTTCTTGGGTCCACTGGAGAGCCCTGGGAGCTCATAAGAGGCAAGAGGGGCCTACTTCTCCCTTGTTTGGGCTTTGTTTACTAAATACCAATATTAGATTAGGCAGCTCTGCAAACAAAACCAAGGCCTGGCCAGCTGCCCAGGGTGTTTAAAGTCCAAGGCATGAAGGCAGGGCGTGTGTCCGTGGACTTGCACATGCAAGCAGGCCAGGGGCACAGTAGGCCAGTGGGAGAGCAGCCCAGCGGAGACCTTGGTGGTCCAGGGCTGAGCAAACGCTTCCCCCACCAGTCTGTTCCAGTGCGCTCAGCACAGGAGTTAGTGGCCGTACACTTCAGCCAACGTCTTATTGTAGAAAATGACGTCCGCTGGGCGCGGTGGCTCACGCCTGTAATCCCAGCATTTTGGGAGGCTGAGGTCAGGAGTTCGAGCCCAGCCTGGCCAACATGTTGAAACTCCATCTCTACTCAAAATACAAAAATCAGCCAGGCGTGGTGATGCACGCCTATAATCCCAGCTACTCGGGAGGCTGAGGCAGGAGAATGGCTTGAACCTGGGAGGTGGAGGTTGTACTGAGCCGAGATTGCGCCGCTGCACTGCAGCCTGGGCGACAGAGCGAGACTCCGTCTCAAAAAAAAAAAAAACCAAAAAAAGATGGCATCCATAATGTTGATAAAAGTGGAGGTATTAGGGGAAGGGAGACACCCTGTCAACTTTTCATCAGCTCACATTTGACCCTCAGCTTTTTTCTATTAATCTAGTTATCATATCAACAGCGTTCTCACAAATGACCAAAGACAGTGTCGGTGGCTCTCAGTGTTTGAATGTAAAAATTTATAATGTTTTAAAAATGTCACCAGACTGAAAACAGGAATGGTGAATCATTGGTTGTAAACCATCACCTGAGCGTGGTAATTCCATCTCCATCTTAAGCAGAAAAAACATACTTACCCATGTGCCCAGGGGCTCACCCCAGCACACCTCTTGCCCACTTAGCCTAGTTGCTGGTCAAATGACTGAGTGGGGTTTACATATCCTTCAGGCTTTATAGGTGGAATTCCTGAAACACATCTGTCTAGAAGAGGAGAGGTAGTATTGAAAAGGGAAGAGGAAGTAGACAGCCTGGAGAGCTGTTTGTTAAATGCTATCTCTTACCTTCTGTGTTTGTTTTTACGAACGCTTGCCTTATCTCTCTCCTCCCGCCCACTCTGTCATTCAACTACCCAGTTCCCCACCCTGGTTTCTTGTGTATTTTTTTCCAGGAAGACACACGCACAAACACACACACACACACATATACATGTATATATAAAGCAATTAGATCCCATCCTTCCTGAGTCCACCCTTCCTGGACAGCCCCCGAACCCAGCACACAAACACACTATTATTTTTCACATCTCAATCCACCCTTGATCTCGTACCCTAGTCCAGCCACTGCTCAATTCTTTGCTCTCTTTAAAATACGATTTGTCAAATTATATGTGTGTGTATTGGCAATTGCATATATATCTGTATATTTACTCTCCACCCCTCCTTTTTTTTTTTTTTTGAGATAGAGTCTTGCTCTGTCACCTAGGCTGGAGTGCAGTGGTGCAATCTTAGCTCACTGCAAGCTCCACCTCCCGGGTTCAAGTGATTCTCCTACCTCAGCCCCCCAACTAGCTGGATTACAGGTGTGTGCCAACACGCCCTGCTAATTTTGTTTTTTGTATTTTCAGTAGAGACAGAGTTTCACTATGTTGGCCAGGCTGGTCCCGAACTCCTGGCCTCAAGTGATCCACCTGCCTTGGCCTCCCAAAGTGCTGGGATTACAGGCGTGAGCCGCCGCGCCCAGCCTCTTTTTCCATTTTTTATTTTTCACAAAGATTCCAACATAGCACTTCCTTGCATTTTTCCCTTTGTCTTGGTGATTGCTCCTTATCAGCACATGACCTTTCTTTTATTTTTTATTTTTAAAGGCTTTTCAAGTGAAGCGGTGGGAGTGGAGAAGGAGTAAAGAAATCTGTAACTGGTTGGTATCGGTGAGTTGTGAGCAGCTGCCTGAAGAGCAGTCTGTTTTCTTGGATTATGACATGATTTCCATTGTATAGAAATACCGTATTTGTTCCTCCAGTCCCTACCCATGGTTACTTAGGTCGTTTGCAGGCTTCCAATCTTCTTGCTCTTACAAGGCTGCCACGAATCAACTTGTGCATACTTGATTTTTTTGATAAGTTAAAAAGTCCTAGAGGAGAAATTGCTGAATCCTTTGTGCACCTGTAATTTTGATAAACGTTGCTAAATTGCCTTCCATAGGGTTTGCACCAATTTACACAGCCACTAGAAATGAATTAGAGTGCATTTACCCACTCCCTTACCCATGCAATCTGTTAGCAAACTTTCTGAACTTTGCCAATTTGGAGAAAATGGGTATCTCAGTGTAGTTTGAATGTATAATGTATACTTCTCTTATGGGAAATTAGGTTTAAGAGCCATTTCCTTTTCCGTGAACTATGTTTTAAACATCTTTTCTGGTTTGTTTGTTTTTTGAGACGGAGTCTCACTCTGTTGCCCAGACTGGAGTGCAGTGGTGCAATCTCAGCTCACTGCGGCCTCCATCTCCCGGGTTTAAGTGATTCTCCCGCCTCAGCCTCCCAAGCAGCTGGGAACTATAGGGACGCACCACCACACTTCACCATGTTGGCCAGGCTAGTCTTGAACTCCTGACCTCAAGTGATTGCCTGCCTTGGCCTCCCAAAGTGCTGGGATTACAGGCATGAGTCACCGCACTCAGCCTCTTATCTGTATTTTTATTCTTATCTGCATTTTCAATCCTTATCTGTTATTTTAAAGGCTGAAACAAATCTCTAAATGTTAAAAAAAAAAAATGGAAAAATTATAGGCCGGGCGCGGTGGCTCAAGCCTGTAATCCCAGCACTTTGGGGAGGCCGAGACGGGCGGATCACGAGGTCAGGAGATCGAGACCATCCTGGCTAACACGGTGAAACCCTGTCTCTACTAAAAAAATACAAAAAAACTAGCCGGGTGATGTGGCGGGGCG
>NW_016808946.1:3122982-3144768 GCF_001698545.2 Rhinopithecus bieti
CTGGGTTCATGTACATTTAGATTATGTCCTCTTGATGAATTGATTTTTTTGTTATGAAATGGTCTTTATTTCCGGTAATATTATTTGTCCTGAAGTATTCTTTGTCTGATATTAATATAGCCACACAAGCATTCTTTTGATTAGTGTTTATATGCCATACCTTTTCTCCCCATTCTTTTTTTTTTTTTTTTTTTTTTTTTTTTTTTTTTTTTTGAGACAAAGTCTTGCTCTGTCGCCCAGGCTGGAGTGCAGTGGCCGCCTCTCAGCTCACTGCAAGCTCCGCCTCCCGGGTTTACGCCATTCTCCTGCCTCAGCCTCCCGGGTAGCTGGGGCTACAGGGGCCCCCCCCTTCGCCCGGGTTGTTTTTTTTTTTTTTTTTTTTTTTTTTTGTATTTTTTAGTAGAGACAGGGTTTCACCAGGTTAGCCAAGATGGTCTCGATCTCCTGACCTCGTGATCTGCCCGTCTCGGCCTCCCAAAGTGCTGGGATTACAGGCTTGAGCCACCGCGCCCGGCCTCTTTTTACTTTCTTTATTTTGGTGTTCATATTCTTAGAGAAGAGCATATCATTGGGTCTTGTTCTTGTAGCCCATGTGATATTCTCTGTTTTTCACTTGTGGTCTGTTTACATTTGATGTAATTATTGGCGTGCTGGGGTTGAGTCTACCATCTACCATTTTCCATATGTCTGCCATTCGTTTCATCTGTTCCTTGTTTCTTTGTTTTTTTACTTTTCTTTCTTATTTTGGATTAAGTGTATTTTAGAATTGTCTTGTATGTGCTCTCTTGGCTTTTTTAAAAAAATAGACTTTATTGTTGAGAGGAGTTTCAGGTTCACAGCAAGATTGAGTAGAAAGCACAGAGAATTCTCATATGTCCCCGTCCCTCTCCGCCCACGACTTCCCCCACTACTGACATCCCATAACACTGTGGTTTGTTTCTCACAGTCAGTGAACTTACATTGACACTTAATATCTCCACTGACTTTTAAACCTCCTTGTTGTTTGCTTAGTGTTTGTTTGTTTAAACTTTCTTGTTGTTTATTTGTTTAGTGTGCTCTAGAGATTGCAATATTCATCTTTAATTTATCATAGACTGCCTTGAATGGATAGTATATCATTTTCCATATTATGTAAAAACTTTGAACAGAATAGCTTCATTTACACTTTTCCTTCTCTTTGTGCAATTGTTGTCATATATTTTATTTCTACCGTTGTTATAAACACCACTATTCATCGTTAATATTTTTGCTTTCATACGTTGGTAGGTTTTGGTTTTGTTTTGTTTTGTTTTGTTTTCCAAGATGGAGTCTCGCTCTGTTGCCCAGGCTGTAGTGCGATGGCGCCATCTCAGCTCACTGCAACCTCCACCTCCCGGGTTCAAGCGATTCTCCTGCCTCAGTCTCCTGAGTAGCTGGGACTATAGGCGTTTGCCAGCACGCCTGGCTAATTTTTGTATTTTTGGTAGAGACGGGGTTTTGCTATGTTGGTCAGACTGGTCTTGAACTCCTGACCTCAGGTGACCCGTCCGCCTTGGCCTCCCAAAGTGCTGGGATTACAGGCGTGAGCCACTGTGCCTGGCCTTAAATGTTTATAAACACCTACTTATTTACCATTTCTGGTGTTTTTTATTTCTTCCCAAAGATCTAAGATTCCATTTGGGTCACCTAAATAATGTTCTTTAGTGTTTGTTTTGTGTGTGTGTGTGTGTGTGTGTGTGTGTGTGTGTGTTTTGACAGAGTTTTGCTCTGTCACCCAGGCTGGAGTGCAGTGGTGCAGTCACTACTCACTGCAGCCTCAACCTCCTGGGCTAAAACGATCCTCCCACCTCAGCCTCCTGAATAGCTAGGACTACAGGCATGCATCACCACACCTGGCTAATTTTTTAGATTTTTTGTTAAGATGAGGTTTCACTTTATTGCCCAGCCTGGTTTCGAACTCCTGGGCTCAAGTGATCCTCCCACCTCGGCCTCCCAAAATGCTGGGATTAAAGGCGTGAGGCATCACACCTGGCTTATCTCAATTTTTGTTTTCCTGAAAATGTCGTTATTTTACCTTGAGTTTTAAAGGATGTTGTCACAGGATGAAGAATTCTACATTCCTTCAGCACTTTAAATATATCATTCTATTATCTTTGGTTTCTAAAGTTTCTGATCAGAAGTCAGCCATAATTCTTATTTTTGTTCTCTTGGATGTGATGTGTCCGTATTTCTCCAGCCGATTCTTAAGAATGCTTTCTTTGTCCTTAGTTTTTAGTAGTTTCACTCTGATGGTCTAGGTACAGTATTTCTGTATTTATCCTGTTTAGGATGTGCTGAGCTTTTTGAATCTGTGGGTTGCTACAATTCATCCATTTTGGAAAGTGGCCATTACCTCTTCCAATATTTTCTTTGTCCCATTTTCTCTCTCTTTCAATCTGCAACTCCAAATAAAAGCATATTAGCTCATCTAATATTGTCCTACATTTTTGAATGCTTTGTTGTGTCTTATTTGATTATTCTTTCTTTCTTCGTGTGCCTCAGTTTTGATAATTTCTGTTGACTTGTCTTGAGTTCATAGATTCTTTATTTTGTCATGTCTGATATGCTATTAAGCACTTCCAAAAAATTTTTATTTCAGATTCTGTATTTTTCAGTTCTAGAATTTCCACTTAAAAATTTTCATTTCAGTCAAGCATGGTGGCTTACGCCTGTTATCCTAGTACTTTCGGAGGATTGCTTGAGACCAGGAGCTCAAGACCAGCCTGGGTAACATAGAGAGACCGTATCTCTACAAATAAATACATGCGTAATTTTCAAAATTATTTTTAAAGGTTTTCATTTCTATGTTGAATTTCCCCATCTGCTCACATGTTTTGTCTCCCTTTCCACTAGATCCTTTAATGTATTTATATATTTTAATGCCTTTGTCTGCTCATTCCAGCATCTGGATTATATTGAGTTTGCTGCTATTGACTGCTTTTTTTTTTCTCTTGTCATGGGTCACATTCCCTGCTTCTTTACATGTCTAGTAATTTTTGATTATACGCTAAACATTTTGAGTTCCTCATTGTAGAAACTCTGGATTATGATAGTATCCCCTGAAGAGTGTTAAAAATTTTTTTCTGGCAGTTAGGTAACTGGTGGATTGTCTTGATTTTGTTAAAGATTGATTTTAGACTTCGTTAGGGTAGTTCTATTTCAGTTTTACTCACAGTTTTAGGATGAAGCCCTTACTCCTAAGGTATGGTCTTTACTTCTGAATGGTAGCCTTTCTGGATTTCTCTGTGGTTCCCTCCTTTTTGGTAATCTGCCCACAAATTCTAGCTGTTTTCGCTGCCCTGAACCCTGAGCTTCCTTTTCTCTACCCAGAGAGACTGCGACTCTCTGCTTGTAATCCTCTTCCTGGTACCACAGTTTGAAAATTACCACAAGCCTTGTGTATTTCCTTTTTTAAAGGATTGTAGCATGGCATTGCCTGCAGTCCAATGCCCAATAACTGTCTCATATATTTTGACCATTTTTGCAGTTATTTATGACAGGCAGATTTGTCCAATACCAGCTACTCTGCCATGAATAGAACCAGAAATTTCTCCTCTTCTCTGAGCCCTTTCCAATTCAGCTTTCATCCCCACAACCTCACCGTTTCCAGATAATCAATGACATTCATATTTCAAATTCTAACCTCCATGATAAGGCCTTATCTAATCTGAATAAAAGCTGTATTTGTCATGGTTGAGCACTCTCCTTCTTTTTTTTGTTTTGAGATGGAGTCTCACTGTGTCTCCCAGGCTGCAGTGCCACCAAGTGGCACGATCTTGGCTCACTGCAACCTCCACCTCCTGGGTTCAAGCGATTCTCCTGCCTCAGCCTCCTGAGTAGCTGGGACCACAGGCATGTGCCACCATGCCTGGCTAATTTTTTGTACTTTTAGTAGAGATGGTTTTTCACCGTGTTAGCCAGGATGGTCTCGATCTCCTGGTCTTGTGATCTGCCCGCCTTGGCCTCCCAAAGTGCTGGCATTACAGGAGTGAGCCACTGCGCCCAGCCACTCTCTCCTTCTTGAAACTTTTTTTTTTTTTTTTTTTTTTTTTTTTTTTTTACTTAGCTTCCAGAAAACCCAATTCCTTCATTTTCCTCCTACTTCACTCATTATTCTTTGTTCTCATCTTCCCGGCCTCCAAATGTTGGAGAGTCACAGCATTCACTATAAGACCTCACTCAAACTCTCCTTGGTTATCTCATGAGTCCTATGGCTTTAAATATCATCTGTATACGGGCAGTTCTCAAAGTCTTATCTACAGCCTGAATTTCTGCCCTGAAATTCAAACTCAAAGCTCCATCTGCCTCTCAATGTCTCTGTTTAGAAGTCTAAAAAGCATCCCTTACTTAACATGTCCAAAACTGACCAAACCTGCCTCTCCCTTGGTCTTACCCATCTTAATAAATAACTCCATTTTCCCAGTTGCTCAAGCCAACCATTTTGGAATCATCCTGGAAACTTCTCTTTTATTCAAACGCCATATGCAATCCATCAGAAAATCCTGTTGGCCTGACCTTGGAAAGCTACCCCACCATCATCTCCCTCCTGCATTATTACTGTAGTATTCTCAATGCTTCCTTGCCTCCTCCTTTGCCTCCTGTGCCAGCTGAGACCACTGCAGAATGTAGATGAGCTGTATCCTCTGACAGATACAGAGATTGCAGAGAGGTTAGCAGACGGGCTGATCACAAGCTGTGGGTGGGATCAGGGATACCAACAAGAGATGGTGACATATCCTCTTACCATCCCTAAGATGGGTGAGAGTTAAAGCTTCTGGCCCCCGATAGGAGCCGTAGCCTTTGGTAGAAAAAGTCAGCTACTTCCAAAATACAGCCTAATGGAGACAGAGAGCCAGGGAAATCAATACCCTCCCCTCTCCTCTTTTCCTCTGATCTCCTGCTGTGTCTCCCACTGGCTGAGCCTAACTGGAAGCTGGAGGGTTGGGGAGCCCACTGATATAGTTCACAGAGGGCAGCCTCCCAGGGCAGACAGCAGGATGAACAAAGGGAGAGGAAATTTAGAAGGCAAATGGGCAATATCCCAAACCCCTCTGCTTGCCCACGGCTGCACACACCATCCATGGCCCAGTCTTCATATAGCTGCCAGAGTGATCTATGCACTACTGGGGACCAGAGGTTGGGGGCCGGGTCACAGGATGGATGGAGCCTGGATCTATGAGACACGAAAGGGAGGAGGGCTGCCTGCCCACCAGGAGTGCTGATCTTTCCTTAAGAGAGCGAGATATAAACCTCTATTGTGTTTGAGTTACTAAATATTTGGGAGTCTGTTACAGTTTAGCCACTTACCTTAGACACATGCAAAGCAAGGGTAACAGTTATATCATCCCTATATAGGGCTATCAGGAGAATTAAATAACCTATAATAGCTTAGAACAATGCTTGGCATAAGTTCTTAAGCAATGGTAACAATTATTATTATTATTATTAATATTATTATTGAGACAGTCTCACTCTGTCTCCCAGTCTGGAGGGCAGTGGTGCAATCCCGGCTTACTGCAGCCTCTGCTTCCTGTGCTCAAGCGATCTTCCCACCTCAGCCTCCCGAGTAGCTGGGACTACAGGCACATGTCACCATGCCTGGCTAATTTTTCGTAGAGACAGGGTTTTGTCATGTTGCCCAGGCTGGTCTTGAACTCCTGGCAGATCCTCAAGTGATCTGCCTGCCTTGGCCTAGCAAAGGGCTGGGATTCCAGGCGCGAGTCACTGCACCTGGTCCAATTATTATTTTTATTTAATATGTAAAATAAATATGAAAGCATACTATTAATTAGGTTTTTGTGAATACCTTGTTATAGACTTTGAGGGGATTCTTCCAGAGAATTGAAGAATTGTGGAGTGTGTGTGTATGTGTGTGTGTGTGTGTGTGTATATATATATATATATATATAGAGAGAGAGAGAGAGAGAGAGAGAGAGAGAGAGAGAATTCCAGCCACCTTATCCCACACCCCAAGAGGCTGCTGATCCACTTGCCCTCTAGGCAGAGTACCCAGGAGAAAAGAGAGCTGGTCCCTGACTTGCTTTAGGATGGGGCAGACGTTCCTCTGTGCCATGTTCCAGGCCAAAGGCTTATGAAGGCCTAGCATCTTTACTCCTGTGCTTTTGGGAGCCCCAAGTCACTGAATACTCTGGCTACCCTGCAGGACAGACCACGTGGAGAGACTACGTAAGACAGGGAGAGAGGCCCCGAGACTCCACAGGGACAGAGAGATGGGCACAGCCATCTTCGTGAACCGGGTTTCCTAGCCTTCTTGGTATCCCCACAAAGATGCCATGTGCCTGAGCCGTGTTGAACCCTTCAGCCCAGAAGAGCCCCAGCTGACGGCCCCTCCAGCCACTACCTCAGCAGATGATGGAGCAGATGATTCACGTAGCTGAGCCCTGTCCACCCTCAGGTTCAAACGAGATCATCAAATGGCTGGGTGTTTTTATGTTTGGTTGGTTGGTTTGGTTTGGTTTCTTGATAGAGGGTCTTGCTCTATGGCCCAGGCTAGAGTGCAAGTGGCTCAGTGCAGCCTTGAACTCCTGGGCTCAAGTGATCTTCCTGCCTCAGCCTCCTGGGCTGGGACTACAGGTGTGCACCATTACATCCAGCTAATTTTTATATTTTTTGATAGAGATGGGATCTCACTATGTTGGCCAGGCTAGTCTCGAACTCCTGACCTCAAGCAGTCCTCCCACTTTGGCCTCTCAAATTGCTAGTTTTACAGGCGTGAGTCACCGTGCCTGAAGATAATTGTTTTAAGCCATAAAGTTTTGGGGTGGTTTGTGACGTTGCCGCAGAAAACCAAACAGCAAGCCAAGGCTGCCAGTGTCAGCAGGGGGTGGGTGGGTACTTGCCGCTTTGAATTTCCCTTCCAGTTGGGGGAGCTGGAAACCCAAAGCGGCAAGTACCCACCCAACCTGCTGCTCACACAGGCAGGCTTGGGAAGGGAAGGGAACAGCAAGGGCTGGCTGCCTTGGGTGTGTTGCAACTAGACGCCCGCAGGCCCTGGATGGAATTCTCCAGGCATCCGTGGTGGGGGGACCGGCTCCTGCCCCCTTGGCCGAGAGGGCTGAGCTCACTCAGCGTCTCCATTCCTCTTCTTGATTGGCACTTTAATGAGGGCAGAAGGGGCTGACCCCCTGCCAGGGGCCGGTTCATGCCCCGTTTATCTCACAGCCCGAGTCAGACTAAAACAACACTGCAGGCCGAGCGGCCAGGAGCCAGCAGGGCCGGGAGCCCCCGCCCTCAGTGATGGATTGAGTGACCGCGGCGAGTTGGCAGCTGAAGTGTGTGGTGGCCGCACCGTTCCGTCAGCCTGCAACAAAGGAGGCCGGCCTGGCCCAGCCCTCACGCCAAACGGCTCCCCTCTCCGGGACAGCTCCGAGGGCCGCCTTTCCCTCCTTCACCCTCCCCCAACTCCAACGCCAAGTTCCCAGAGGCAGGCTGGGGCCAGAGCCCAGTGTGCGGGGGACACTGTCCTGGGGTCCCGGGTGGGGTGCATGGGGTGGGAAATCCTGGGCTTGCAGGCGGAGCTGGTGCTGAGAACGTCCTCTCAGGCTCCTGGCTTCAGGGCCCAGCACTGGACCCCTCCTGATGGTGCAGAGGATGGGCTCCCTGGTCCAGCAACCTCTGGAGGATCCTCGCTGGGCCTTTTACTTGCTGTGCAACCTTGAGTGAGTTTGCCAACCTCTCTGAACCTCTCCTCATCTGTCAGAGGCGAATCCTGCTTATATCTCCATCCCTGGGTTCTTTTGAAATGAGACTTTCTGGCAGAACCTCCCTTCCAGAAAGCAGACTCCTACACGTGAGGCCTCAGTTTACCTGGGTGATACTGACCATCTCCCCAGTACCCATGCCTGGGTTGAATGACTCTGAGAGGAGTCACTGGTGGTAAGGAACCCACCCACTCCCACTGCCAGGAATTGTCACCAGCTGCCACCGTAAGTACCACAGCTCTGCGACTTAGGAGTAGACCCCTTTTTACACATGGAGAAACTGAGGCTCAGAGAGGTAAATGTGCCCAGTGTCCTGCAGAGAGTGAGACAGGTCAGGGACTCCAACCCAGAGCTGCCTGGCTCCGAAGTCTATGTGGCTGCTCCCGAGGCCCTGAGCTGTGGGCTGGAATTTCCCTGCAAGGACAGGGTCGGAAGTGACAGCCCCCAGTGCTCGCAAAGGCAAAGCGCCAGAGCCTGGTTTGCAGCGTGCGCCTCGCCAGCCATGAAGTGCTCAAGGCGGGGAGGGCGGGGGCAGCCTTTCCCATGCCCTCTTGGGGCTACAGAGTGCAGTTGAGCTCAGCGGCTTGGAGGAGGTGCAGGGGCCGGCCTCAGCCCCTGGGTCTCCAGGTGTGGGGACCTACCTCAGGAACAGGACAGTCTTGGCAGTCCCAGCTGCTCTGTCCCCAGAGCTGGGGAGGGGAGAGGACAGAGCTGGACAAATGGCTCATCGGATCCCAGAAAGCCCTGGAAGGGGAGGAAGAGGCCTTCCCGGGCCTTGTCTGGACAGCTCAGTCCTCCCAGGAGGGGAAGAAACCAGCCTCCGCTTGCAGATTTCACCTCCCTGTGAACTCCCGAAGGGCGGGAGGCCAAGCCGCAGCTGAGGTCAGAGAAAGTAGCAGGGTGACCGTGGGGCTCCATGTGGCCCTCCCTTACTCTCTGCCATGGGCCCTCCAAAATCAGGTTTCTGCCCCTCAGCTTCCCCAACAGCCTTTCCCCACCACCAGACAAAAGATGAGCTGCCCGGGAGGTGGATCAGGGCTCTGAGAGTGGGCTAAATCAGGAGACGCGTCCCCCAAACTCTGATTCACAGAGGAGGAGAAACCCAGCCTTTTGCCCCCAAGAATCCCAGTGCCCCACCCTGCATCCAGCCCTGAGTGGGCCCTTAAAACTGTTTCCTCCCACCCCAAGTGCTTTGTGTGTATTATTGCCTTTGTGTCAAAAAGTCTTGTCCCCATTTGCCCGGTTAATTCTAAGTCAGCCATCAGAGCTCATGGCACGTGTCGCTTCCTCAGGGAAGCCTTCCATGACTGACACCCCTCCTGGCAGACCGCCGGTCAGAGTAAGTCCCTCCCTGTGCCGTAGTCCACGTGGCTCTGCCAGCCCTTCCTTTGCAACTTTGAGCATGTTAAATGTCATGTTTCGTGGATTTGTGTTGATGATAAGTTCCTGATGGTAGGGACCATCTCTGCTCACCTGTCTGGCCCCAGGCCCAGAAGGTAGCCTGGCACATGGTAAGTGCCTGATGAGGACAGCCTGGCACATGGTAAGTGCCTGATGAGCACTCTGGACTGGATGGCACTGGCCAGTGTGCGTCTCCCAGGAAACTGTGAACTCCGCTGGGGCAGGGACATGTCTGTTTTGTTCACCATTGTGTCCCAAAATTCAAAGTCTTGCACCTAGAATGCTCTCGTTGGATATTTGATAAATGAATGAGTTTGCTGCAAAAGGAAAAAAAGCAAGAACAAGAATAGAGTTTAAGGCAAGAGACCCTCTGAATGAGGAGGTTCTAAGTCCTTTCATTCCAGAAGAATTATTCTGTGTGCTTCAGTGAGCCAAATCCCCAGGGAACAAATGACATCAGGGAAAGCTGCCTGAGCCCAGGACGAAATCAACTAAATTGCTCCAACTGGTAAACCTCCCGGCTGTCATTTCAGCCCACTGAGTCTTAGAGAGTTGGTGGGGCGGGGGTAGAACAGCAGGAGTGTGACTCTAATGTAACCCAGGACATGAAATATTTCCAACATTCTAAATTTTGTGAACAAAGTAAATGTCAGGAAACAGGAAGCGAAAGAGTAGCTACAATATATAAAGAATTCATTAAAATAAACAAGAAAAACATTGAGTTTAATGTAGATGAATAGAGGACGTGAAAGAATCACTTACATATGAAGAAACTGGAGTTGGGTAGTCGGCATTCATTGAATGCTTATCTGTTGTAGACACTGAAGAGAGTTTTACATCTCAATTATCACAGGGAGTATAGCAAGAAAATCCAGTCAAATGACCAGACACAGTGGCTCCCACCTCTAATACCAGCACTTTGGGAGGCCGAGGTAGGAGAATTACTCAAGCCCAGGAGTTCAAGAGCAGCCTGGGCAGCATAGCGAGATCTCATCTCTACAAATAATTAGCCAGGGATGGCGGCACTCACTAGTGGTCCCGGCTACTGGGAAGGCTGAGGTGGGAGGATCATTTGAGCCCAGGAAGTTGAGTGAGCCATCCATGATAACGCTACCATACTTCAGCCTGGGCGACAGTGTGAGACCCTGTCTCAAAAAAATGAAAGAGGAAGGAAGGAAGGAAGGAAGGAAGGAAGGAAGGAAGGAAGGAAGGAAGGAAGGACCAACCAAAGAGAAAGACAAAGAAAGAAAGAAGAAAGAAAGAGAAAGAAAGAAGGAAGGGAGGGAGAGAGGGAGGGAGGGAGGAAGGAAGGAAGGAAGGAAGGAAGGAAGGAAGGAAGGAAGGAAGGAAGGAAAAAGAAAGAAAGAAAGAAAGAAAGAAAGAAAGAAAGAAAGAAAGAAAGAAAGAAAGAAAGAAAGAAAGAAAGAAAGAGGGATCCAACCAACAAATGTACACGTTTCTAATATTTTTCTGTAATGTTTATGAAGTTCTATAATCCTCTTGTTTGTCCCAAGAAAATTCCTGCATTCCTGTCTTAATTAAATCTCTCCAACCAACCAGTTTTCTGCAGAATATAAATCATTCATTCAGGTATGAAATGATGAAAACTGTTTACATAGTCACAACCCTGATGACTACATCTGAGATGAAATTAATTTATTTCTGAGGCGTCGGTGTTCCGCAGATGACGTAATCACTATTGTACATTCAAGCTACTCCTAAAACTCACTGAGGGTAGTTCTGAGAGACACTGGCAATACGGAAATAGGTCGTAAGTTCTTGGGGCAGAGACCATGTTTTGATTTTGCTATTCTGAGAGTACTGCATGTATCTAAAGCTCCTATAAATAAACAAATAAAGATCAAATGATTGGCTGAATTGGCAAAAAGAAAAACTTACCATCTGGAAATGGCATTATTCCCAGTTTATGTCTGACCCGGTTGGGGCTCAGAGGTTAATTAACATGGCAAGCTCACGTGCTATGCGTTCACGTGATTGTCTTCACTCATCATCAAAGAGGGGGAAACTAAGGCAACATTAAGAGACTATTTTATATTTACAAAATAAACAAAAAAAGGGGGGGGATTTGAGACAAGGTCTCACTCTGGCACCCAGATTGGAGTCCGGTGGTGTGATCATGGCTTAGTGCAATCTGCCCATCTCAGTGGGACCATGGACAGAACCGCCCACATGTGCCACCACGCCTGGCTAATTTTAATTTTTTTTTGGTAGAAAAAGGGCCTCCCTATCTCCCTCTGTTGCCCAGACTGGTCTTAAACTCCTGGACTCAAGTGAACCTCCTGCCTCAGCCTCCCAAAGTGCTAGTATTACAGGCATGAGCCACTGCACCAGGAAAACAAAAAGTGTTCTTAAGGCCACATCCAGGATTGTGAAGCATGCAGAGAAATTTAGGTACTCACTCTGCTGTTGAAGGTATTGTGAATTGCTATGTACCTAGAAATTAACTAACATCCAGAGAAAGAAAGTCATAAAACGATGTTTCCATCCCAGTGATTCTCTATTGGAATTCATCCCAAGGAAAAGGTTTACGAGATGCAAAAGACCAGAGCCATTCAAACATGCACGGTTGCGTTATTGTCAGCGGCAAAAAAACTGGAAACAACCGAAACATCCACTATCAAAAAGAACTTTCCAAAAATACGGTAAAACTGCGTGAAGGAATAGTCGAAAGCTATTCAAATGATATGTAAAGGGAGAAATGTAAAGGTTATGCGGAAATACAACAAACATCCATGAAAGTGTTAAGCAAAATCATCAATTATAAAACGATTGAAAAACTTGGGTACTTGGTGAGTGCCCTTTTTTTTTTTATTTTTTCCTTTCTTGTCGATATCATCTTTGTAATAATACTGAATAAATATTTTAAAACAATGAGCCCATGGACAGACCATCTGCTCTGGGAAGCCCCTGGCCGGGGAACTGTGGGAAAGACAGGAAGCGGAAAGGTCACGGTCCCCGGGGGAAATCCCACCGCGGGTGGGCACAGCTTCAGGAAGAACCTGTTTCTCTGGAAAGCAGGATGGTGATGACCACAGTGACCCATTTTTAAAGTAGTCAGCTCTCTTTGAAGGATCACGTAAGTTTAACTTGTGATCCCTTCCTTCTTCCCTTCCGTCCTTCCTTCCTTCATTCAACACATCTGAATGGAGGGCTTCCTCTGTGACAGACACAGGCTTAATGAGGTAGTTGGGGGAAACAAATCACCTTGATGCAGGGAAGTCTCAGCCTAGATCTGAATGCATTTTGGCATTATTTTAATTTAAAAAAATAATTATGTATCGGCCGGGTACAGTGGCTCATGCCTGTAATCCCAGCACTTTGGGAGGCCGAGGCAGGTGGATCACCCGAGGTCAGGAGTTTGAGACCAGCCTAGCCAACAGGGAGAAACTCCGTCTCTACTAAAGATACAAAAAGTAGCCCGGCATGGTGGCAGGCACCTGTAATCCCAGTAACTCAGGAGGCTGAGGCAGGAGAATTGCTTGAACCCGGGAGGCGGAGGTTGCAGTCAGCTGAGATTGCACCACTGCACTCCAGCCTGGGGGACAAGAGAGAGATTTCGTCTCAAAACCAAAATAAAACAAAATAATTATGTATCATTTTTGTTTCTTTATTTTGAGACGGGATCTCACTCAGTTGCCCAGGCAGTGGCACAATCTTGGCTCACTGCAACTTCGACCTCCGGTGCTCAAGCGATCCTCCTGCCTCAGCCTCAGCTTCCCGAGTAGCTGGGACTACAGGTGCCTGCCACCACGCCGAGCTAACTTTTTTTTTTTTTCTGAGCTAATTTTTATACTTTCTTATTTTTATTATTTTCTTTGAGATGGAGTCTTGCTCTGTCGCCCAGGCTGGAGTGCAGTGGTGCAGTCTTGGCTCACTGCAACCTCTGACTCCCTGGTTCAAGTGATTCTCCTGCCTCAGCCTCCCAAGTAGCTGGAATTATAGGCATGTGCAACCGTACCCAGCTAATGTTTGTATTTTTAGTAGAGACGGGGTTTCACCATGTTGGCCAGGATGGTTTCGATCTCCTGACTTTGTGATCTGCCTGCCTTGGCCTCCCAAAGTGCTGGGATTACAGGAATGAGCCACCGTGCCTGGCCAATTTTTGTACTTTTTGTAGGGACGGGATTTCACCATGTTGCCCACGCTGGTCTTGAAGCCTTGGACTCAAGCCTCCTAAAGTGTTGGGATTACAGGCATGAGCCACCGTGCCTTGCTGTATCATTTTTCCAATTAGAAAAAATAGAGCCCAGCACTTTGGGACACCGAGGCGGGTGGATTGCCTGAGGTCAGGAGTTTGAGACCAGCCTAGCCAACATGGCTAAACCCTGACTCTACTAAAAAAATATAAAAATTAGCCAGGCATGGTGGCATGCACCTGTAATCCCAGCTACTCCTGAGGCTGAGGCAGGAGAATCACTTGAACCCGGGAGGCAGAGGTTGCAGTGAGCCGAGATCACGCCCTTGCACTCCAGCCTGGGCCACAGAGACAGACTATGTCTCAAAAAAAAAAAAAAAAAAAAAAAGGAAGAAAACATAGAGCTAATTACATGTTAGTAAACAAGGGTGATGGTTTATAGAGTCACAGGAAGATTCCTGAAATCAGACACCTCTTCATAGGAGAGCCAGAGTCTCATCCTTTCCACCCTAGGCCCAAGTTCCCCACCTCCCTGGCCATAGCCCATGATGATGGGGTAATGACCACAGGGTTCATCCCATTAGGTCCCCGTCCAGGAGCTGGCAGGCTCCTGACCCCGGAAGGATGGGGCAGGACAGTGTGACTAGTCTGGGCAGCGGAGCCCCACTCTTAGGAACACAGCTCTAGGGATTGTGTTCTTGACATGATTGGCCCCAAACTGGGTACATTTGTTTCATGGGAAGGATAGCTCTGGGCCCAGCCAAGGAGTAGGCAGCCTGTGGGCCCCCAATCCCAGAAATATAGACCTCAGGGGTTAGAGGGCACCAGGGATGGTCCGATCCTCCCTTCCTACAGCGACCTCAGGCCCATCAGCACCAAATGCCTCCCCAGGGAGAGAAGAAAGTTACAGATGGCAGGAACAAAGCATTCGGGTTTTCATTTCCTCCACGGGGTGTTGGCCACGTTGGAACGTCTGTGACTGTGAGAACGGGGGCCAAATGCTCCCGCCTGCTTCCCAAGCTGCAAGCACAGTTCCTCCTCCTCCACCCTCTCTCCGGGGGATGCTCGCTTCCCAAGCAGCTGCATTTTTTCTTTCTCCTCCTCAGTCCTGGAGAAGGTTGATACTGAATTCCCATTTTACAGAAACCCAAACTGAGACTGCAGGGCCTGAAGCCAGGATGGGAAATGACAGAGCCAGAAGGACTGGCTCCCAGTGACGAGCCTCCCTGTAGTGGGCAGGATCAGAGGGTGCCCTCGTTAGGGAGATGGAGTCACCTCAATTCGACAACAGGAGGGCAATCTACCAAGAAGCCCAAGGGCGAATCTCAGCTCATGACCTTGGCGTGGCCCCTCCCTGCTACTTCCTGGCCCATAACAGTGCCCAGTGGCCCTGTGCGTCTGCGCTGCCCAGCTCTCGACCTCAGCTCACACCACTCTCCTTACACAGGTGTCCCTCCTGTCATTCGCACCTCAGCTCAAAGGCCACCTCCTCTGAGAGGCCTCTGCTGACAGCCCTCACCAAAGCTGCCCTTCAAGGATTCCATCCACCTGGCATTTGCCCTGTGGGTGGTCTGTGCCCACATCTGTCTGCCACCTCCTGTCCCCTCTTTGTCACTCTCCCCTCTGTGGAGGCGGGCACCAGTCCAGTGCTCAGCATGCCTCAGCCACCCAGTGCCGTGGAGTGAAGGGACGTCAGACCACTCGCAGGGCCCCAGGGCGTCCTCCTGTGCCCACCCGGGTCACCCTTAGCCCCAGCCCAACTCCCCGTGCATTTGGGCCCTGCATCTTCTTGGGGAACCATCTGAGGATCTGAGCTGGGCAGCTAGCAGTGGAGGAGATTGGCAGAGGAGGGCGGCTGGAGGCCGGGCCCTGTGACCAGACTGCCAGGTCTCGTCCTGCTCTCCTGCAGACATTCCTTCTTGGGGGAATCGGACACTCCCACTCTCTCCCCCAAACCCATAAGCCACCCACTCTGTGGCTACCTAGAGGTTTGTGTCCATGATGCCTGGTCCAGATGGGCTCCAGTGACTGAGGGACAAACCTTTGGGGCAGGAGCCTGAGGCCATGGCCATTGATTGCCTGGGAGTCCCTGAACCCACTTTTCCAGAGGGAAGGGCTCTTCCCTTCTTCCCTGAAGGTGGAGCTGGCCCCTTAGGGGTGGCTCAGGTTGGAAACAAGCGAAGAAAAGAAGGGTGGGGCAAGAGGGTCACGCCTGGGAGAAGCCCCGGAGCGCCAGGGTCAACTTCAGGTGGAATGACCCTGGCCCCCTACAAGGGGTCCCCTGTCCCCGTCAAGGGCAGATGCTGGGGTTCGCCAGGTGAGGGCATTGGAGAGGGAGGAATGGAGGGAGGGAGGAAGCTTGGCCACCCTGCCCAAGTGTGGACCTCAGGCTGGACCAAGCCCTGAGCTTCCAGATGAGGTCATGACAGCTCCTTGCTGGGCCTTGGCTGGGGAGTCTGCCCCGAGCCCTCCATCTTCAGTCTCACCTGGGCTGGCAGTGGGGGAAGAGGCAGGTGACAACCCCCCTGAGAGGTGACAGCCCCGGGGCGGGAGCCGCTGCCACCTGAGAGTGGGTGAGGAGCAGGTTAGCTGGGTGAAAAGTTCACAGTGAGGGGAGCTGTCTGTTCCCTCGCTTAATTTATCCACTATTTGGCTAACCTTGCTCTGAACCCAGGCCCTGAGACCCCTCTCCCCTCTCCCCCGCCTCCCCACTGGGCTTCCGAGCCCCGCCACCAGACCTCCCGCCCAAGCCCTGAGGCAAGGACACACTGGCCTTGAAGAGGCCTGGGGCCCGGGCGCCAGGAGAGGATGGCTACATGGCCGGACAGTTATTTATGACTGGAGCCTTCCCATCTTCAGTAACCAAAATAATGTCCGGTTGCCGGCGAGGTGCAGGCCCCCGAACGCCAGACATCCGCCAGCCTCAGAAGGCGCCCCGCCCGCCCGTCTTCGCCAAACACACAACTGCTCGGGAGACGGTGACCTTTCCTGCGGGGACCATCTGTCATCCTGGCTTTGGGCGGGAGCCAGACACATGGACCAGCCAGCCTCGGAAGGGAGGCCGGCCTCCTTCCCTGACCCTGGGGTGGCCTCCAGGCCTTCGGTCTGCCTCTGATGGCTCAGGGTCTGGTCTCTGAAGACCCTTCCTTGCCTCAGTCTCCCTTTCCCTTTGACAGATGCGGCAGGGCTGTGGAGAGAGAGTTCAGAGGGAGTCAGGTTGGGGGTGGAAGGCAGAGGACAATCGTGGCCATAGTGACAGTGCCACTGACCACGCAGAGTCCCAGGCTGTGCAAGGCACCTGGCACATGTGACTTCCGTCATCCATGAAGCAGCAAGGTCTTCCAGCTTGGGAGACGCAGCTGGGGGTAGGGGCCAGTCACCTCCTTACTTCTCCAAGCTGGTGGTGACTGAACAACCCAGGTCACTCTGACCCCAAAGCCAGCGCTCTCAGCTCCTGGACTCTGTTTCCCATTCTCACTTTTCATTCTTTCATTAAAATCCCCTTTTGGCAACTATAAAAGTGACTTGTGTTGGCAGCAGCCAGTGGAAACACAAAGATAGACCAAGAGTGAATCATCCCAGCCGCAACCCCGCCCCCCATATCTCAGGTGACCTTTTCTCCACGGTCTCCGCACTCACAAATGCACACAAGTGTGTGGACACCTGGGCGTGTGTGTCAACAGGGAATCTCTTGTTTTGACAATAGTAGGATCCCCACCACGCATTCCTCTGCAGCTGTTTACTAACCGCGCCACGCGGGGCAGCCCGGGCTCCAACGTATCTGAGTCATTCTTGTTCATAGCTGCACGAGATTCCTAATCTGGGATGAATCGCGGTTAATATCACTTGCTTACTTTTTTTTTGTTTTTTTGAGACAGGGTCTTGCTCTGTCATCCAGGCTGGAGCGCAGTGGTGCGATCATAGCTCACTGCAACCTTGACCTCCCAGGCTCAAACGATCTTCCCACCTCAGCCTCCTGAGTAGCTGAGACTACAGATGCTCATCCCTACGCCCTGCTAATTTTGATTTTATTTTATTTTATTATTTTTAATTTTTTTTGTAGAAACAGGGTCCCACTATGTTGCCCAGGCTCTTCTCAAACTCCTTTTAGAACCAGCTAAGGGCACAGCTCAGGGGAGGAAGAGCTAGGAGAAGGATGGTGGTGTCCAGGGATCTTGTTCCTGCCTCCCCTGGGGCCCCAGGCCCTAGCAGGGCAGCCTCATCTCAGGATCCCAGCCCTGGAAATACAGGTGGCAGGGGCCAGGTCCCGCTCCACTCTTCCATGCTGGGTCTGGGTGCTGGCTGCTTCCTGAATCCTGATTTCTTCAACAAGCAAGGGCCACAGCCCCACCTCCCAGGAGTGACGTAGGAGGAACCACATGATGCAAACTCAGCAGCGCCCTGGAAGCATTACAGCATGATGGAAGCACGTGGCATTATCATGGCGATGTTTGGCTCTTTGAGGACTGAGACCTGGAGCTCCTCCGCCTGGCCAGCACTCCACGACACACACTGGCCCTCAGCCCTCTGCCATGTCCCTGTAGCGGGAGGATGACCTGCTGCTCTCCCCATCCTACCCTGGCCCTGGGCCAGTATCCCACCCTCAGCCTCCCTTTAGCAGAGGGATGACCTGCTGCTCCCCACGTCGTACCTTGGTCCTGGGCCAGCACGCCACCCTCGGCTTCCCATTGCCC
The DNA here is from genome assembly GCF_001698545.2 of Rhinopithecus bieti. Lineage (NCBI taxonomy): Eukaryota > Metazoa > Chordata > Mammalia > Primates > Cercopithecidae > Rhinopithecus > Rhinopithecus bieti. Next base: position 3,140,973 of record NW_016808946.1, read on the forward strand.
ACCAGGACTGGCCTTTCTTCCCTGCCCCTGTTAACCCCTCCCAGCCCAGGCTCAGGGACCTGTTCTTTTTCCTAAGGGGCTTTCTTGGCCTGGGGGGCTGGCACAAGGTACAAAGCACTAACGAGGTGAGCACCCGCCCCCTGGCACCTGCACAGAGGGGCCAGGCTTCTTCTTCAGCGACCAGGCCTCCACCCCGGACCTGTTCACCCAGCTCAGATCTGCCCATTCCTTACAGTGACCCCGCCCACCCTGGCCATCTCATCTCCTGTCTGGATGATGGAGGGGCTCCCAGCTTCCACCTGCATCTTCCACAGTCTGGCTGTCTGCATCCGGAATGACCTTTCTCAAATGCAGGCCTCATCATGGCTCCTCCCTGCTCTGGCACCTTCTCCCTTGGGAAAAGATCCAAGATCCCTACAAGGCCCATTATGTGCTCTTCAATGTGGCCTCTCCCGAGCCCGGGGCCCTGGCACTCATGCCCTCACTCCAGCTGCTCACTGTCTTCCATTGCCTGGAACATCCTCCCCGTCTCCCCAGCCTCGCCTGCGTGCTGGCCCACATATCACTTCCCACAAGGCCTCCCTACCCCGTCTAATATGCATCATGGCCCCTGCCACAATCTGCTGAAAGCTCAGTGCCGAGGAACCCCTGCTCGAGTTCACGGCCACAGCCCCACTGCCTGACCTGCGGTTGGCCTTTAAGAACTATTTGTTGGAAGCAGAGCGATACTGAATGAGCAGGGACAAACCAGGCACCCATTCCAACATTTCCCGAATTCCTCCAGCCCAGGGCCACGGGCTCCAGCTCCCAGAGGGCACTGCTGGTCCCAAAAGGCCTCTTGCTGTGGCAGGACAGGGGCTCCTGCTATCCCGTGAGGACAAAAGGCTTTTAGAACAAGCCCCAGCCCCCAGTCGCCATTTTTCTCCCCCTGGCTGGGGAGCGGTGGAGCAGGGCTAATTCCACTCCTGCACGGAAGGGCAGAGACAGAGGCTGAGCCAGACGGGGTTGACCCCAGGGGTTCCCCGTCCCTGCCCCAGGGCAGCCCATGATGGACTGCCAGACAGGACTGGTCAGCTGCCAACAGCACACTGCCAGCTGCCCACCAGGACGCCCACCGACTGCCAGTCAGGAGGGGCCAGCAGTCAGGAGGGGGCCGCCAACTACCTGTCACCGTGCTAGCCAACCGTCAGTCAGGATAGGACAGAGGAGACCCAGGAGCTCAGAGCTGCCTGCCAGGGCACAGGCCAGCTGTCACTCAGAACGGCCCAGAGGCAAGTCAAGGAGTCTACCCATGGCCATTCTGGTGACAGCTATTGCTTTTGGTGCCAAGCATCCTTTCACTCTTCCCCTGGCAAGGGCACCCCATTGGGCTTCCAGGGAACCTCCCCTCTCCAACTTGCAGTCTGTGTGTCTCCACCGGCGGATTCCCTCCTGGGCTGCAGGGACAGAAGACCACAAGACCCCGGGCCGACCAATCAGAGCATTACATTCTTTTGGACACTGTGATTGGCTTGTACATGGACATGTGACTCAACTCAAGTCAACCAGAACCAATCAGAACTAACTTTGGGTCACTAGCGAGAGAGTCACTTCCTGCTGCCCTTGTACCTGGGAGGGTGGCTGTCAGGTGAAGTTGATGCTGCCAGTTTGTCATCATGAGAGTAAGATGTCTGAGGATGAAGCCAGCCCAGAGGATGTGGAAATGAAAGACAAGAGAAAGAGAAACTGGTCCTGGCTGCATCCTGGAAACACTGCTTGCACCCTGGATCCAGCCATAACTGAAACCCAAGATCATCGGGTTTTCCAGTTACACGAATCAATAAATTTCTCCTTTTTGCCCAAGCAAGAATTGCTGTGAATGGGACCAGAAACCACTCGGGGAGTTTTCTAGTGTCTCATGGGGGCCCATCAGCTGGTCAGGGAACTTCTGACTGAAAGCATGAGACAAGCAGGCCCTGTACCTGCCTCCCCACCCCTGGCTGCTAAGGCGTGGGCATCCTCATGACTCGATGGATCAGATGCTCCCCCAGCCTTTGACTCAGCAACGAGGGAAGCAGACAAGCAGAGAGGGTGGGGGTGGTGGTAGCAGGGAGCACCCAGGGTCGGCAAGGTCTCCTAGGATTCAGCGGCGACGGCTGTAGCCAGGGCACCTGCGCTCACCAGACCAGCCTAGGGTAGGATTTGCAGGCTGGGGTCTGGCTGCATCTCTTGATGTCTGCCTAGGTTTTGAGCTCCCTGCATCCATTCCAGACACTCTGCAGGTAATGTCAGTGTCTGTTGACAGGGACTAGGGTGCCCCAGGGAGGGAGTCCCTGGCTTGAGGCTGGTGAACCCCTGGCTGGCTTACCACTGCTCACACACTGGGCAGGCACTCCATGAATGCCACTTCCTCAGTCTACTTATTTATTTTTTTTGAGACACAGTTGCGTTCTGTTGCTCAGACTGGGGTGCAATGGCATGATCTTGGCTCACTGCAGCCTTGACCTGACAGACTCAGGTTATCCTCCCACCTCAGTCTCCTGAGTAGCTGGGACCACAGGCACATGCCAGCATGCCTGGCTAATATCTTTAATTATTTTTGTAGAGACAAGGTCTCCCTATGTTGCGCAGGTCTCAAACTCCTGGGCTCAAGTGATCCTTCCACCTTGGCCTCCCAAAATGCTGGGATTACAGGAGTGAGCCACTGCACCTGGCCTCATTCTTGTTAAGTGTCCCTCAAAGCACCTGGCAGAGTGCTGGGGACATTTTAGGGGCTCCAGGAATTGGCCAGGGGAGGAGTCTGCCCAGGGGCGCTGCTTTGTGCCAAGCCTTGGGACCTGGAGAGGGAGAGAAGGTGGGCAAGTGTGTATTCTGAGGAAGGGTTGGAGCATGGAAGACGTAGATGCTCTGCTTCCTCCTAGACCCACAGTGAAGAGGGCAGGGTTGCCCCCAGGGAGCTCTGGAAGGAGATCCATGCCTCCTCACAGAAGGACAGGGGACCCAGAAGCCTACCTGAGGCTGGCCTTGGCCCACCTGCAACAGGCAGCAGTCAGTTAGGCAAAGGTGTGTTGGAACCTGGCGGCAACATTGACATGGATTGGGCGGGAGGAGGCCAGGTCCTGGACTGTCATAAAGATATTGATGAATACTGGCAAGTACTGTATCTGCACTCTTTACACAGTAGGCTTCTTATTCAAGAAATCACAAAACTCAGGGATTAAGAGCCAGGATTTTGCAACTAGTTTTTGGGGTTCAAATCTCAGCTCTACCAGTTACTAGCTGTGAATAAGCCCTGGGAAGATGACCTCATCTCTCTCTACCTCAGTTTCCTGTAAAATATTGGGAAATTTTCATTATTAAATGTGTGTAACTTAGGGCCTATCACGTATGAAGTACACAATGAGTTATTACTTTTATTATAATAGAATATAAAATAAGATGTAATACAAATTTATTAATGTGTTACTTGGTATTAATACCAAGCACACATGCATTAATTTATGGTGTGTATTACTCTCTTGATTTTCACAAGCAACTTTATGGAGGACAGGGTTATTAGTCCCATCCTCTAGATGAGGAAACTGAGGCTCATAGAGGTTAAGCTAAGGTGAAGGTGAAACTCCAGGTCCCACAGAGCCAGGATTCAGAATCTCAGCCAGTCATGGCTGGCTCCAAACTCCAGTCTCTTCCTTTCTCCGCAAGCTCCATGGCTCACAGATAGGCTGGCCAAGTCGGTTTGCAGCCAGTGTGGACAGCAAGGGAGGTTGGCCTGGCATGACTGAGAAGGGTGGTCTAGGGCCAGAGCCCCACCCACCCA